>NW_020837983.1:16737500-16949379 GCF_003676395.1 Aethalodelphis obliquidens
GGGCTTCTCACTGTTGTGGCCTCTCCCGTTGCGGAGCACAGGCTCCGGACGCGCAGGCTCAGTGGCTATAGCTCATGGACCCAGCCGCTCTGCGGCATGTGGGATCTTCCCGGACCGGGGCACAAACCCGTGTCCCCTGCATCGGCAGGCAGACTCTCAACCACTGCGCCACCAGGGAAGCCGCCCTCCATTAATTCTTTATTAATTTTTCTAAAATTCTGTCTTACTCATAAAAGCTTCTCTCCAGGCCTAGATACAGTTATAGAACAAAGAGTAGGGACAAAACAGCTGAGTCACTGGAACAACAGCCCCTCAAAATTCTTCCCTCTGGGGTGTCACTAAGTTGCCTCTCTTCTCTCGGTGGCTAGGTGGTTGTGGGGAGACCTCTGGCCTCCTGTCCTGCTGCCATCCAGAGAATCCACTGCTATCCACAATAGCACCATATTCTTACTTCTGTCTACTACTTTTGCCATCTCTGCTGTCTCCTCCTCCACCAAATTTACTACTTCTGGGCTCCCACCGCTGAGGAAGGCAGCCAAGTACATGCGCCAGGAATGAGTCATGGGAACAGCTCCTCAGATTGGCCTCCCACATGCTGCGGCTTCTCCTGCTTCCATTGGTCCCCCTTGTGTAGAGTGGGAAAACTCCTCCTAAGAAGCTAGGGAGAGCCCAGAACTTGTAGGGCGCAGACACCCTGTGATTATATCTTGCCACAGCCTGAATGGTATGATTTTTTTCCTTCAGGTCTCCTGCACCTGTTCCCATAAGGGAACTGCACTTCACATAAGAAAGCAATTTCTATCATTCCCCTCCCTTATCTGTGGTTAGCAGTGAGGGGGCTTGGTGTCCCCATCTCATCACTCCCGCCAGCCTTACTCCCTCCCCGCCCTCCCACTTGTGGGCAGTCTAATTTCCCAGTGGATGGACCCATGCCTCCCGGTTTTCCTCCCCCAAGTATCACCAGCCTGTGGGGGTTTTCTCTACAGCCACACCTCTCGATTCTGGCCAATTCTTCATTTAAAAGGAAGACTCTGGGACAGCTACAAATACTTTAGACCTTTTCTGAGATCACTGTTAAGCAAAATTACAATTTTAGAACAGTAATCCCCAGCCTTGGTTGATGAGTATCAGATTTCCCAAAAGACAACAACCCCAAATTTACCAAAATTCCCTCTAAAAATATTTTTTAAAGTTAATTCATTTTAAGTATGACTGTCATGTGACACTCTAAGACCTACTATAAGCAAAGTGGCAATGCCCCTCAAATCCCACACATACACTATTCTGTATCTTTCCCAGTTATGGGGTTACTCAGAAGGGAGAAAGAATGTTAATAAAATTTTTAAAAAATCAAATCAAGAAAATAAAGTTTCTGACATCAAAATTATTCAAGTTAACTTCTAAAAGGAAAGATCATAAAAACCATAGGATAAACACATTTCTAAACAGCAGAATTTAAAGAAATATATACATTATTTTGATGAATCCTCTATTAAAAAGAGGAAAAGCACAGATATACATCTTACCAGATTGCTATACACTATGGTAAGAAACAGCATGCATCGCTAATACCAGTGGAATACATTATGTAAATATAAGGGTGTCATGTTCAGTAAATACTTGAGAATTCAGAAATGCACAGTCATCTGCTGAATTAATTTTATTTATCTGGAGCTCAGTTTGGTAAAAATGTCTGTTTCTCATGCATACCCAAAGTCCCCACTAAGAACTGAGCCCAGAGAATTACTGTAGTTTCACTACAAAGTTTCAATGGCTTCCACAGAACATTTCTAGATTACAGCGGAAATTGTTATAAATATTTCCTTACTCCTGTCTTCCACTCAGCTGAAAAATCTCTTTTCTTTCTGATCTTGTGTCATTGCTGAAGTGTTACCTATCTGTCCTTGTAACACCTCCTGGATGGCATGTCCTGTAACCTTGTGCTATGACCTCAGCATGACAGCTGTTCCAATGGTCTGGTTGAGGCTGTTGCATTTATTCACCAGAAGAAGCAGAATGTTTTCTCCTTGCACTTCCTGTATGTCTGCTACTCCTGGCTGTCGGCTTCCTGACCGGTTGCTCTGTCAATTTTACTAGGTAAAGGTCCTAAGGGAGGCTTTTCTACATAGATGGACTGCATAATGTTACCAACATCTCCTTAGCAAGAGAGCAAATATTATTGCCCTGAATCTCCAAACTTGAGGCTTATGAACCCCAAATGGATCTACAAATAGCCATGGCAGTAAGGATAATTATATCCATGCAATTCTAGGTGAATTATGAACACAATGTCCAGGTTAAGGCCCCTTGTACAATTAGCCTAAGATTCAGGTAGTTCTTAAATAAAATATTCTAAAATAATATTTAGAATATTACTTGAGTCATTTTGGAGGCTCAAAAAACACATAACTTTAAACATGGGAAATTTTAAAAGATCATAAAATTCTGGCATTGAATGATTTAAAATAAGTCCCTTTATTTTGTATAGATAAGGAAACTATAACTCAATGATTTTCCCCAGGTCACAGTGGCTTTCAACTAGAAGCCAGCTGAACACCACCATAATATTTTGACTATACTTTCATAATTTGTAACATGAAAGACAGGCTCCAAATTAGGATTTCAGTATCCAAGCAAATTTTACTTTTCACTTTTAATCTTTACTTCTGAAGTCTACTTAGTAGAAACTTTTCTCCCTTCCCTTTCTTGACAGTCTTACCCGATTTTCATTAAAAGTACCTTCCTATCCCATGGTAGGGTAATTTGACACCTTAAGGGAGTTGGAGATCTTCAGGATAATATCCTACATGGCAAACCAAATAAAACATGACTATAAATAATCGTGACTGTAAAAGCCAGCCTACTTGCCCATGGCCTAAGAGGAGTCAGAGCAGTAAAAAGAAATAAGGCAAAAGACCTGTACGGTGCTAGGCAAGGACATAAGGCAATGTGACCTCTTATTCCATTTACATCCCTCTATATCCAATGTGTGTGTGCGTGTGTGTGTCTGTGTGTATGACTGATATGGGGAGAATGGTAAGTGTTTTCAGCCATCAGTACTATACTATACTTATAATTTCTCACCTGAACAATCTGATGCTTGTTAAAGGAGATAAAAGATTCATGGACTCTGACTGTGGTCCCAAAGACCTGGGTTCAAATCCCTGTTCTGACACTTAGCTGCTGTGTGCTTTGGGGAAGGCTCTTAATTGCTTCAAACTTGGGTTTCTTCCTTTGTGACAGGAAGTCTCCCTCTCAGGGATCATGGTGAGGCTGAAATTAGCACAGGCAGAAGGTCTGTATTCACAGAGACCCAATTAGTGCAGTTTTCATTTGTTTTTATAAAGTAAGACTACATTAATAAATAGGGGGGGGAATGCAAACAGTACAGAGAAAATCAGATTGTTGTTTTTCTTTGCAGACTAGTGATGTTTAAAAACCCTTTCCAAGAATACTATAAATTCTCCTAAAACTCCAAATGGAATTCTTTCTAATGCCATCTGAAAGTTCACTGGGTTTAAGAAACTCTATCTGGGGATGCCATGTCTGATACAAGAGCTGGGTGAAACTTTTGGCCTGGTTCATTTTTGATCCCCTGAGATTTATTTTTTTCCCGTCCCTCCTCCCTCTCTCTCACTCTGTTTTTCTTCTTCCTGGCACTGCCCCTGATAACTCCCTGGGCAAAAGTTTTTCTTGTTCATAGTCTGTGCCCTTCTGCAAGAGGTTTACTGAGAACTAAAGGGCGTGAGGCATAAATGGATGAGAGAACGTAACCCATGCACTCCCACTCCTCCCAGCCCCAAAGAGTGCTCTTCAGTAACCTCTGTCGTGATCCTCCTTTCCTTTCTGGTTTAGCTTTTTCATCTGTTCAATGCAAGGGTGAAAGGTCACTGGGCAGAGCCACACTAATTGCACTAGGAAATCTCCCAGTAATGCGAGGACATCAGGGAAAAAACCAAGAAAGAAAAAATAGAAGCACGAAGGAGAAACTGCTGCCAAAAACTGTTATTTAATCACTTTGGATTTATTTAGAGCATATTGCTCTTCATATAAATATGAAACCAAACAAACCTCTAAGCCAGCCTATTTAGACCAATCTGATATTTCAATGGAAACTAAAGCTGTGCCTCTGTGATGCCAAAATATCTGGATTAAAAGTGAAAAATTATGTCAATAAACAAATATCTGTTAAGCCTATTACCCAGATCCAGCCCTGTGCTCAGGCACTGATGAGAGGATAAGAGAAGTAGAATAGAGTGCTTCTCTTTAAGGAGCTTACAGTTATGGCAGTAAACACTAATAACAATAACATCCTGGCTATTAGCCCACCACCACACACATGCTGATCACTCTCCGGTCATTTTATTTATCTCCTATTATTATTCATTTATCTCCTATTATTTTTCCTTATAGCCTTTATCAACTATATCTCTATTTATCCATCTTTTTATCCATCTGTCCTTCCATCCATCTATCCATTTATCTTTCTCTCTCTCTCTCTCTCTCTCTCCATCTATCTATCTAGAGATTATTTTCTTAGTCAAGTAAGTTCATGTAATAAGTTCCTTGAGAAAGGGGGCTTGGTTTTGTTCACTGCTATAACCCTGGTGCAAAAATAGAGCCTTGACACAAAATGTGACACTCAACAAATATTTTTGAATGAACCAATGATACAGCAATGAGATATTAACAAGAGGAGTCAAGAAAATCTTCATGGAGAAAAGACATTTTCAGCTAAACGACAAAAGACAGATAGAATTTGGATGGATAAGAGGATGGGCACAGCATGCCCTTAGACGCCAGGGCTGGAACGGCATAACATAGACAATGTGGAGGAAATAGTCCCACACTCTCAAAATAAATGTATAGGACACCAATGTCTGGCTGCCTGGATTTAGGTAAAGTGTTAGAACTATTTCTTTAATTTATAGATGTTAATATCATTCAAACATGATTTCCAAGTATTTGTCTTATCTTTTTAGATGCTTGCAACCCAGGACCTTCATTTAAGGAATGGATCCTCATCATTTATCCAAATAATTGAAACTCAAACTTTAGGGAATTCAGAGAATGACTAGCTACTATTGATGCCTGGCTTTTTGTCCTATGATTTCTGATCTATTTTGTCCTTCCTGCTTTATAGCCATTTGAAAAGTAACTCAATATACACTCCTTTCCCCCCTTTTCACTAAAACCAATCCAGTGTGTGGTTATATGTGCCAACATGGCCAAACTGTGAAGACATTTTACTAAGTAAAATAAGCCAGTCGTGGAAGGACAAATACTGCATGATTTCACTTTTACATGGAACCTAAAATAGCCTAACTCATAGAATGAGACCAGAATGGTAGCTGCCAAGGACTGCAAGGAAGGGGAAATGGGGAGTTTCTAATCAACAGGCATAAAGTCTCAATTATGCAAGATAAATAAGTTCTAAAGGTCTGCTAGACAACATTGTCCCTATAATCAACAATACTGTATCGTACACTTAAAAACTTGTTACAAAGGTAGATCTCATGTTAAGTGTTCTTATCACAATAAAATAACGTTAAATAAAACTAATTTAATAAGCAAACCTTGAGACTAGAAACCCTGTCTTCTGCTTATTCTACTGGTCACACAGTACCCCCACACAAGGCCACACACTTATTCTTTGGTGATAACCTGATATCCTAGGAACAGGTCTTAGCCCAGCAGAAGCTATATGAGAGTTAATTCTAAAGATAACTGACCATTGCTAAAGAAACCCATGAGTTTACTAAAGAGTACAAAATTAGAATCCAAGAATCATCATCATTTCTTATTTAAACAAGAGATCTCAAAAATAAAATAGTCATATTATTTCCATCTTGAAACATGTTGGCTGCTGTTATATGCATGTAATGTGTCTATCTACGTATGGCCATCACTATTATAGGCAGTAAGATCTAGGTTTAGTTTGAGCTATGTTAAAAATACATAATAGCAATGGGTGACAGTGGACTCCTGATAGAAATAAAGAAGTTCAGTTGATCCTGACCTTGGACCATTTATTTAAGCACATTACAGAACAAGCACAACTTCCCAGCTAGCTTGCAACTTAAAACAGTTTGGTATTAATCTTCTGTTGAGGCAGTCATTTTTACATAAATATTTGTTTGGCAGTACCAATTATCACACCGGTGAAAATATGGTGGCATTCCATAGCCCTTCATTTCTCTTTTATGAGCTTCTTTTTTTTCTCTGCTGTCTCTTAATTCAAAGGTTCATTTTTTCCTGAAGTCCCTGCATGCTCTACAGTTTTCCTGGTGGCTCTAGGTCAATTTGCCTATAGACAATTTGCCAATGTATAATTAGCCAAAAGGCAATTTTCTAAGTGGCTAATTCTCTGAAAGCAATTCCCTGAAAAGCATAGCTTTTGCAAATTGCTTTCTGGTAAAATGGTACATGTTCCTCCCTGGATGAGTAACCTTATCCACTCACAGGGACTGCACTACCACTGTATACTCATGTCTCCCACATCCACTTAAATATTCAACTTGTTCCCTAGGCACATTAATGTGTCTAAAGGTCTCCTTCCCATTACTCTTAGTTCCAAGTTGTTCCTCTAGCTAGTATTTCAGATCTCAGTGAAAGTACCACTTGTCACCAACTTTCCCAAATCAGGAACCTGAGTCATTATAGATTCATTCATCCTCTCCTCACCCTTTACATGCAATCAATTGCCTAATCCTGCTGATTTTAACCTCCTAATTAAATAGGAGAAGGCAATCATCAGATCTGTGTTTCCCATAGATTCCTAAGTGCTTCTCAATCAATCACCTTCTCTTCATTATTGTTGTCTACTGATGAAGGTCGGGCCTGTCCCATCTCTCTCTGGGCCACTCCAGGACTATGACAGTGACATCATAATGAATGCATCTAATTTTTCCCCTTTCACATCCTTCTTCTGCTTTGCTACTAGAATGAGCTATACTCCCATATTTTAAATTATTTTCACACTCCCTATTGTCTATAGCAGTGGTTGTCAAAAGTGCATTCCATGAAACACAAATCCTACAAGATGATCTGTGTTCAAGTAAGTTTAGAAAATGCTGCATACTACATCCTTCTATTACATCATAAAGGCCACTGACATAATAAAGGTCCTGAAAAGACCTGAAGTAAAGAAACACATAACATTGTATAACCCAGAATATCCCACGAGCATTTGACTCATGATCTTTTTCCAAAGTAACCGCTACTAACAAGCAGTGGAACACAGTTTGAAAATGCTGGCATATTGTGATTTGAAATAAAGGAAGGAAGTAAAGTAAGTGGAGTGACCCAGTCCACTACTCCTGTCTTATTTTCTGCCCTCTCCACCCTACATTTCACATCCTGAGAATCCTGTATGACTTGCCGTTCCTCAAGAGCAGCATGTTCCTTCCCATGTGTCTTTGGCTCCCATTACCTGAAATGCCCTATTCTAAACCCACCACCCACTTCCACCTTCTGACTAACTCCTACTCATCTTTCAAAACATGTCTCAAGTTTCACCTCCTCTAGGAAACTTCTTCTGACCTTTCTAACCTATGTTTGGTTTCTCTCACAATGTCCTCCTACTCATCATAGCACTTACCATCTTTTAACTAAAACTAGCTTTATTTCCCCCATTTGTGCAATCTCCTCAGGGACCAAATCATTAGTACAGAGTAAGTGCTCAAAAACTAGTTGTTGAATTGAAATAAACCAACACATAATGAAAGTAATAGATAATAACATAAAGTTTTAAAGAATTTATGAAATATAATAATCCCTCAATATTTCAAAAATATATTTGAAAAACTTTTTTTTTAACTTTATGGTATGCATCTTATTTCTTTAATTAATGTCATTGTGTCTAGTAATGTTATTGATGATTTGCAATAAAATTTTCCTTCTCATTTGTATTTGCTTGTTTCAATCATTCATATCAGATATTTAAATATTTTTTTCTTTACTAAGAATGAGGAAGGAAAAGAAACTGCTTGAAAATATTCACCAGGGCAATTTTCTACTGTGGAAATTAGCCAACACCACTTTGGGTCTTGAAATATAAACACTAACTAAAATCAATGTAAAGACAGTGAATCCATGTCTTTGCATGACCTTATTTAAACAACAGCTGTTTTTTTTATTTTATTTGCTTCAAACCTACCAAACCTGTTTGGGCCATGAAGCAGGTCTGAGCCAAGCTTCCTATGTTTAGCTGTACATCAAAGACCACAGCTTTTCTTCTGGGTAAATTGACCTCATGCCACATTTCCCCTTAAACCTCAGCTTCCTTGTATTCAAGATCTAGAGTTCCAAGAGTAAGCAGAGATTATTGACCAAGTTTGACAGCCTTATTACTTACTTATGAGTACGGGTTGTGCCCACAGGTATAACGTAAAACAAACGTTTGCATTGACTATTCACTAATGCTAACTGACTTACCTCATAGTAAAGAAGATATCTCCTTCATGTATTCATTCACTCACTTGATAAATATATGCTGAGCACCTATTATGTGGCAGGTACTATGCTGTCACAAAGGCCATAGTGTGATAATAACAGTAATAATGCTATAAACCATAGTTGCATGAATTGAGTACATACAATGGGTAAGGTGCTATGCTAAGTCATGTATGTATATTATTGCATTTGACCCTTACAACAAACTTGTGAGGTCAGTGCATTGCTACCCCTTTTGATATATTAGGACACTAAGACTTAGAGACATTGGTATAGCACTGGAGATCACAGAGCTAGCAAACATCAGAGCCATGTTTAAATCCAGACAGCCTGTCTCCTGAGAAGCCCCTTTGCTTGGTTACAAGGCAAAACAGCTTATCAGTGGTTACACAATGCCAGACTACCATCAAACTTTCCACAGACATGTTCCCTGCCTGACCACTGTCATGCTGCATCAAACAGCATTGAGCAGGAACTGTTTCAGGGGTTATGCAGTGACAACAAAAGCAGAGGACATAAAATTAAAATGTTTATTTTTTAATTAAACAACTTTGGAGCATAGGTACTGGCAAGTATTCGATGAATATTAACTGATTGTAGTTAATGGTAAACTATAGTTAATGTGGTTGTACTGTGTGACCTTTGAGGTACCTTTCAAACAGGAGATTCTGTGATTAAAGAGGTGGCTTAATCTAGTTGTTTCTAGATTCCATCTCAAAATGACTGTCTCTTGAAAATCACATTCAACCCAGGCTATTTTCAAAGGACTAACTTGGACTAAGCAAGATACTCAGTCATATTTATAACAAATTAAAGAGGTTATCTACAGAGAAATAGCCAGTTAGTTAGGACATATTTTGTCTCAACTTGTATCCTGTGAGAAAATGGAACTCAAGATAAAAAACAGAGCCAATTTGTTGTATGGCATCATGGAAGGAGAATCAGGAAGAAATACTAATTTATCCAGTTGTGTAACAAATGATTTTTCGAGGTAGTAAGTTATTCTAAAATGGTGATAATTGTCTTCTATAGATCCAACATACTAGAAGTTGTTTTATAGGAATTTCATCAGTGCAATAAATTATGATGAATCCTGAATGCACAGAGAATACAATTCTCCAACATTCATCTTGTAAATTTCCTGCCCTACCCTACCCCCTGGATCACTTAGCCATATATTCTCTCCACAGGCCAAAAAATAAGATTGTTCGAACAATGTGTTTCCTGACTAATTTATTAAGATGGTTTCTTAGGTTATACAATATTCCCAACCCAAGAGCCACTCACTGGCAAGAGAAAATAATCCCTTTTTCAATTAACAAGGAAAAAATATCAGACTAAATTCCAAGCTATTTGACCACTTTGACCTTGGTCTTAGACCTTCTTCACATTTCCATTAGCTCAGAGGTGAACTCCAAATCCCACTTTGGAGTTAAGTTTTGTTTAAAATACTATTTAGTGAAAAAAAAAGTAATTTTTCTAGTTCTCCTGGAATTTAAATGTCAGTAAGGTAATAACCAGGTGCCAAGGTGATAGGTTGCTATAACATAATATGATCCAAAGTCCATTTATGCACAGAAGCTCTGGGCTTTGTAGCAAGAATTAAAATGTTGTACACCAGTTCCTATATCCTGAATGTATCTTTTACCCGTGGGAAGCAACATTTTCACAGGAATTTTTGGAGCTGGGTCAACCAGTGACCTGAAATTACATTTAAGTCCAGTGTCCCTATGTTCCTTAAGGAGGCATTTATAGAAAACCAAATAAAATATCTTACATAAGCCAGTAAAAATTGTAGCAACAGTATGATCATGCTATAATCACTGCCATTGAAAAAAAAATAAAGTTTATGTGAACAGAACTAGAGAGTACACCAACAGTTTAGCTCCTGATGGAAACCCTCCAACTTTAATCTGCTTTAAGGACTCATTTCCTAGTTATTAAAAGCATCACCCTGGGTAACAGATCTTGCTTCAAATCCTGACTTCCTCACTCACTGGGTGACCTTGAGTATGTAACAGAAGTCTCAGTTTCCACAACTATACTTCACAGAATTACCATGTGGTTTAAGTGTGATAATGTAGACAGAAGTTCTCACTATAATGTTTGGCACACAGAAAGCACTCAGCAGATATTGGCTGCTAGTTTTTATCCATTCAACCAACAATTATGGAAAGTCTACAATTATCAGGGACTAAGCTATGGGGAACAAATAAAAAATAACTAAAAGCAGGATGACAATACAGTTAAAACATTGTTTTTAAGTTTTGTTTTGTTTTTTTAATGTCTGCGATCTTGGGTATTTTTCCATTGGCCTTATTTCCTCCAATGGCTTGTAGGCTACTCTATATGCTGTATCCGCAATTCCTTTTGAATAGCTTCTAGCATACAATGATTACTTTGTGGTTGACTAATTTTTCTCTGCCACAGGTGAGTTCTGAAAGTTTATGAGGTATATACTCAACCAATAACATAGTTAAGGCTCAGTCAGACTTTCTTACACTTGATCACTAGTCCATGAGATCATATCATGGACATCTGAATATATTGACAGGATTAGAGGACCTTTATGAAAGCAAGACCTCTAAAAACTAACTTGTCTTTCCAACGAGATGGCTTTACCCCAGAAGAGACTTGACTTTTTCAGAACTGTTCAAGATATCAGGGGTCAGGATCTCATCAGCATTTAGCTGCTGTCCTGTCTTCACTTACCAAATTTGCTACTGTGACTCTAAGCACATGGCAAAGGTGTCATGGATTGCTTTAAAAACTATGTGTGTGCACGTGTACACTTGTGCATATGTGCTCTTTGTGTGCTTTGAAACTTACCTGTGGAAACAGTCCATTTGCAAATGACAGAAGGGAGTCACAAAAAAAACTATATTTAATGCTTAATTAAAATGTACAATATACATAAATATATAGCTCAAGTCAGTGGTGGAATATTATAAACCAGTGACATAATCACACTGTCTTCTGAACTTAATGTTTTAATATTAATTATCTGGCTCAACTTGCTGTTTTACTCAAATAAAAATCTCTGTAAATTTTATTGTCTTTGGCTCATTAGTTTGATCTTAAAAGAATTTTGAAACTAATTTTATTAAATTTTGAGCTGTGAATCAATTTTCTTTTTTAACTCTGGATAAAACTTACCTTAATTTTTATTTTCACGCTATGAGTACAATCCAGCACTGGCCTCATAAAAATGACTTGAACTTTCTAAACTCAACATCAGGTTATGACCCAGGTTAAGACTCGAGGATTAGATCTGTTTCTAATATAATTCATCTTAAATTCTTTTTGTAACAAAGTAGGGAAATGGTACTTTCCTGGGTTAGAATGGTAGTTCTGTGTTGTCACTGATTAATGATAGGAAACCAACCAAGTCACAATTTCTCTGGGTCTCAGCTTTCTCACTAATAAACTAAGAGAATCAGACTAAATGAGTACTAAAGCCCAATGCGGTTTTTAAACTCTATGATTCTTCGTTTCAATTAATAGTTAACGTTTAGATCAACTGATGAATGCAAAACAAACCATGTTTTTAAAAATTAATGTAAGCATATATATATGTATATATACCTCAAAAAACTTAACTATGAGGGTTTCCCTGGTGGTGCAGTGGTTGAGAGTCTGCCTGCCGATGCAGGGGACACAGGTTCGTGCCCCGGTCTGGGAAGATCCCACATGCCACGGAGCAGCTGGGCCCGTGAGCTGTGGCCGCTGAGCCTGCGCGTCCGGAGCCTGTGTTCCACAACGGGAGAGGCCACAACAGTGAGAGGCCCACGTACCGCAAAAAAAACAAACAACAACAACAACAACAACAAAAAACTTAACTGTGAATGAATATTTGAGTTTAGGCTTAAAAAGTTTCCTTAAAAATACTTCTTACTATGAGCTAA
The DNA here is from genome assembly GCF_003676395.1 of Aethalodelphis obliquidens. Classification (NCBI taxonomy): domain Eukaryota; kingdom Metazoa; phylum Chordata; class Mammalia; order Artiodactyla; family Delphinidae; genus Aethalodelphis; species Aethalodelphis obliquidens. The sequence goes on from NW_020837983.1 coordinate 16,749,860, forward strand.
CTCCAAATAACTACTTGAGAAACCTTTTTTTCTTTTTTTGAGGAACTGCTTGGAAGAAATAATTGTGTAAGTACAGGCAGGATGACAATGAAGATTTTACAATCAGAATGATCTAGATTCAAATTCAGGGTTCACGGTATCATCTTGGGTAAATTATATAATCTCCTGGGCCTCCATTTCTTCACCTGTAAAGTGGGGATAATATGTACCTACGAAGGTTGCTATAAAGATTAAATGAGACATATATAAGGCATCTAGCATGGCAACTGGCTCATGATAAATACTCAAATATTATCCACTTTCTATTTTTCTTTCTAGAAGTCTTTGCATTAAGGACAAGAAATTCTTGTTTCAGTAGAAGCAAGAGTTAAATTGATAGGCTGTGAATCTCTTCAGTCTAGGAAGGCAATGTTTTATAGTGGTTACCAGTATATACTTCAGGGAATTATAGACTTGCATTCAAATTCAAGCTCTGTACTTACAACCCTGGGGCCATAGGCAATGTATTTAAGTTCTCTGAGATGTAGTTTTTCATCTGTAAATTAGTTATTCCAAGGCTTAGAAGAGAGGATGTAGCGTAGTATCTATATCATCATAACAACACAACAAATGGTGGCTATTTTTAATATGTTTATGTTCTCCACACTTCAAACAGTAACTCGAACAGAGAAGGAAATCAATTAATATCTCTGAAGGAATGATTGGGCAAATAATTTTTCCTTGGTTGATGAACAACACCCAGAATTTCTGTGTGTCTTCTGGGAGCAAGGCAGGCCCTGTAATCCCATGGCTTCCTATGGAAGACATGTCATTTTCAAAGACGTCTTTCTTGACATGAAAACAATGCCATGTAAACCACCTGTGTTCTTTTTATGGAACCAACTAGGGATTCCTCATGCTTTTTGTTCTCAGTTAAAAAACGGTTCCATGATATTTTTCATGGGTGTGCCCCGGTTGTCTGTAGCCACATATTTTGGGGCATGTGTGTGTATGGAGCGGTGGATATGGCTAAAAACTTTGGGAAATCTGAAATAAAGGTTAGATCTGTCCCACAGGGTAATCATGAATTGGTGCATAAAACAGATCTAAAAATTGTTTACTTACATAAACATTAAAAGTTAAGAAGTACTGGCACTTAAGTAGATTTAAACAGCAACAATAACAAAATAACATTAGAGTATTTATACTTAGCTGGGTAGATATCCTAGAATCCAAAAGTATCAAAATACTAGAACATTTAAAATTATATCATCATTTTAGACTGACATTTACAAAACAACAATAATGTGTGGGCTCCCTCTGCTGGATCTTTGGACTGTGAATACCAGAAAGGGGTTTTAGTACTTTATATCTGCCCAATCAACTGGATTAGTCACAGTGATGAAATTAACACAAAGAAGTGATGATGATCCACTTCAAAATCCACAGTAAAACAATCTGCCAAATAAAGAAGCTGAAATTGGTTGGGAATATCTTTTTCTGTTAGTGTTTTTAAAAAAGTGATTTTGTTTTAAGTAGGAGACAGCAGATTTGTTTGTTTTGTTTTATATTTTAAAAAGGAGGCATAGATTTTCTTTGGAGAGGGGTCACATGTGGTCCATGGTACCTGTTGCCAGGGTAACCATGTGCTCTGTCTATACATGTCAAGGCCAGTTGCCTCATTTAGAGACAATCAGACTATCAGGTCAAAGGAAACAGAAAATGCAAATCATGATGTTCATGCTGTTTCAGAAAAACTACATTGTGATTATCCTGTAACTCAACTCAGAGAAGTTTTTACTTTAATAATGAATTTCCTTAAATGTTACAAATATTACTGTCTCCTTAAAATAATTATGTTCTGGTGAATACATAGGCACTTCATGCCTTTACACTGGGGGCTTTCTCTATTTATTGAACTTGGAAAGGAGATGTGAGGACAAAATGTTCTTTAATAAAATTAGAACTTTTCTCTTCCAAGAGTCATAAAACATTTATCCAAAACTCTATAAAAATATTACCCCATTTAGCTATGAAGCACTTCTGAATAAGGTTCTTTTTTTTAAAGTGCTCAATGATCCTGAATTTAGATGCTGAATTTAAAAATTGTTTCCTGAAAGAAGACTATAATTAGTGTAAGGAATACTGAATTCCACTCTGAGAATGGCAAGTTATTGGTTGGCTTTGTGTGTTAATATGAAGAACAGAAATAGAACTTGACGCAGAAGAGTGGAGTTTGATCTGTTCCTTAGTTTAGTGTAGATTTTTTTTTTTTTTTTGCGGTAGGCGGGCCTCTCACTGTTGTGGCCTCTCCCGTTGCGGAGCACAGGCTCCGGACGTGCAGGCTCAGTGGCCATGGCTCACCGACCCAGCCGCTCCGTGGCATGTGGGATCTTCCCAGACCGGGGCACGAACCGTGTCCCCTGCATGAGCAGGCGGACTCTCAACCAATAAGCCACCAGGGAAGCCCTAGTGTAGATTTTTACAGTGAGATGCACAAAATGTAAATATGAAAGTGAGTGCTGATATATTCATTAAAAAGAAAAATTTATTTTACTCTTTCATGAACTTTACATTCTTATTAATATTTTTTAAAAAGTTTAAACCTTACTTCACAGGTATTGATGATAGTGGTGTATGTCCATATCGAACACAGCCACAGATACATCAATATAGCTAAAATTACCTATTTTATAATAGCTCTGGAAAGGTAACCAAAACAATTCCTTAAGTTGAAAAGTCTCACTAAATTAATATCTTCAGGGATGATACATTTCCTTATTTTGCTTGAAAAGGCTAATACATATTTCCTCAAAGTTTTAATTTTCTCTTTTATGGCACATTTTGTTACTAAAGATTTCAAAAGATATTCCTCCAAAAGGAGTGCATAGCTATTACTACTTCTTTTCATACAGGGTTTGCCCTTGGACCCACCTCCCAAGGGAGCTGGAGAAACTAAGAGGAAAATGTATTTGGGGAAAAATATGAATGTAAGATGCACTATAAACACAGTGACCACATGTTGCAATTTACTGGGGACAATCCTGGTTGATGCCTGTTTTCCTGACATAATTATTAACAGTGACATTTTATTCTCAAAAATGTCTGTTTTCGAAGATAAATTATATGACCATCCTATTTATAGTCTAAACACTTCTGACTGCATTACCATTTGTTTTTTAGAATATCATTTCCAAATGTGCATTTACCTGAACTCTAATTCCTCCATGTATCAGGATTTCTACAGTTAACATGCAACAGTCTTCTTGGAGGGTCTAAGATACATTCACATATTTAAGGCTGCTCGACTTTGCTTACTCCCAAAACTCCAAAATTTTTGGACTAACTACCAGCCCCACCATGTTTTTTTGCATAATGCTTATTAATATAATGCAACATGGAGCTAAAACTATCCATAGTTACATGAGTGCTCAGTTCCAATTGGCACAGGATCCGTAACCTCACTCATATACTTATTTCGCTATACCCCACCTGAAGGACTAAAATTGTGGGGAAACAAAGGTACCCATTAAAATGCCAGCTCCAAGAACCCTGCTACAAAATACCAAAAGGGCTCCAATTTGAATTAAAAAGTGTTCATGTAGTGCAGGTTTACAACTGTTTAGTTAGAAATTAGATCTCATTTCCCCAAGCATTCCCACTGAATTCAGTTGTTCTCTATTTAGTGCTTATTATGTTCAAAACACTTGTTATGCACTATTGAGGATGCATAAGAGAAACTGTTGTATCCAGGGACTTACAATGGGTGAAAGAATCCTCTCCATTCCGATCTCGCTTACTCCATTCTACTTTATTTTTCCTCACAGCACTGTAGGCTTCTACCACACTAAATCATTTTCTAATTAATTATATTTACTCTTTGTTTTCTGTCTTCCCAAATAAAATGTAAATTCCTCGAGAGCAAATGTTTTGTCTGTTTTATTCAGTAATTTATACAAGCATCTAAAAAGAAGTTAGCACAAAGTCTATGTTTAATCAATTTGTCTTGAATGAACAAATGAATGAATAAATGAACTCCTTAAAGAAAGTTTTAGTCATGGGACCTAGCTCACAGTGGCTATGTTTTTTGAAGAATGAAGGAATGAATGCATAGATTCATGAGAGTACAGGGCTGGATCTCAGAGCAGGACACAAGACTGGGAAGGTATTTAGGAACAGAGCCTGGAAAAACTTGAACGTCATGTTAACGGCCTAGTTACCATTTATTATGATATTACTCTGGGTCGTGCACTGTGTGAGAAATAATAATAACATCTTCCTATAACAAACCCAGAAGGAAGTATTATTTCCCCATGTTAAATGAGAAAACAATCTCATGAAGTTTAAGTAACTTCTAAATTACACACAAGTTAGTGGTGAAGCTTGGATTCAAATCTAATTTTCTGTGACTCCAAGATTTATGCTTATCATGCTGCCTTTCATTAGGCAAGTAGAAAGCCATAAAGATATGTGAGCAATGGAGTAAAATCTTTGCCTTGTGTTTTTACAGATAATTGCTACCATTTTGAGTGACAGGTTATACAAAAGGATGAATGTTAGATCCTAGTAGCAGGTGGATTCCAGCTCTGGTAATCAGAATTCAGGACAGGCTTGTAGATTCCAGAGTTGGAATGTCCAAGACAGTGCCTACTAGCCTCATGAGACTACTGAGTGCTTAAAATGGGACTAGTCCAAACTGAGATGTGCTCTAAGTGTAAAGTACACACTGGATATTGAAAGACATGGTACAAATAAAGGATGTAAACTATTTCATTAATAATTTTGATTACATGTTAAAATATTTAATATGGATATATCAAATTAAATATAGTATGTTAAATTAATTTTTCTTTTACTTTTTGTAGGGTGGCCTCCAGGAAAATTAAAATCACATATGTGGCATGCATTTTATCTCTCTTGGACATTACTATTCTAGTCATTCTCATAAGGGAGCCCTTTGAAATCTTAAGGGATCAAAGAAGGATCAGCTTAGAGAAAGTAGGCCAAAGAAAGAATCTTGAGAATCTAGAGAGAAGCCTACATTTAGGTGCTGGGTAAAGAAGGAGGAGATGGCAAAGGAGACTAGGGAGTGATCCAGGATGACAGTATCAAGACAGAAACTTGGCCACAGGTTGCAGAAAGGCCAGGGATGAAGACAACAAAAAGAGGCTGCTAGATTTGCCAATTAGGAGGTTATTTGGTTTTAGGACTTTTCATAGAGTGGTTGTGGTGGAAGCTAGTTTAAAAAAGGGAATAGGGGTGGGATTCAAGATACATTTTTAAGGAAAGGGATGATGTCAACATGTTTGTTAGTTTAGTGGAGCGGAAGAAATTAAAGACTCAAAAGGAAGAAGAGATCACTGAGGTAGTAAGGTCCCATTACCAGTTTTAGAAAAGTAACTTGCATAGGAAAGGATTCAGCATACTTTTGCTCTGAGGCCACAAGGAAGGAAAAGAAATTCAGAGATTTCACATGATTTTATTTCCTATATTCTCTGAGATGGAAGAGACAAGGTTATAGTCTGAGAGTTAGAAGATTGAGGCTGAATTTGAGAGCTTGAGAAGTATGAGAAAGCCTTGGAAAGACACAGTAGTATGTCATCACTATGGAATAATAAAAGATTGGGAAATGAGCAGTGAAGAGCCAGTGGAGTTTGGATAGCATAAATATTCAGGAGCATAACTGACACAATGATGTTGCTTTCACCAACAAGCTGTTTCATGAGGCTTACCCACCAAGATTAGAAATTGACCAAGTGTGATTGAAGAACAAGGGGCCTCTTCTCTTGCTTCTGTGAAAATAATGAAAATTGTAGAACAGGATGCCCAGATTGGATAAAAAATCCTTTCAAAGCCAAGAGGGGAGATTTGGGAGGATAAAGAGAGGCAGTAGCCATTTTGTAGCATATACACTTTCCAGTCTGGGGACTGATCTCATTGGTATGAAGCAGTACTTGGGTCAGGTATGTGTATTTAGTTCTGTAAGGCAGGGCCTCAGCTACTGCAGACTACCCATTGTCAGAAGCAGCAAGAACAAACATGGATTTTGGTCTATCCTTATGAGGTTCTAGCTCATCCTCATGGGATTCCAGTCTGCTGGTGACTGTCTCTTTCTGACTGCCTATCCTGTTAATGTCAAGCCAGCACCAGACACAAAGACAGCCCTGCAAGAACTGTTTATCTAGTCCCACAAGCTAATTCCCTGTAATTAATCCTTTGATTTGTATTATAGATAAATAAAATAAATCTATATTCCTACTCTTTCTTCTCCAGTTGAATCCTGGCTGATACAGAATTAAAAGCCTAGGGAAGATGGCAAACCCTGCAGTTTATAATTGTTCTTTTTTTAATTGAAGTATAAATGACTTACAATATTATATAAGTTTGAGTGTTCAACATAGTGATTTGATATTTTTACACATTATGGAATGATCACCACAATAAGTCTAGTTCCCATCTGTCACCACACAAAGTTACAATATTATTGACTATACTCCCCATGCTGTACATTATATCCCATTGACTTATTTATTTTATAACTGGAAATCTGTACCCCTTAAACCCCTTTAACTATTTCACCCACCCCGCACACATCCTCTGGCAACCACCAGTTTGTTCTCTATACCTATGAGCCTGTTCCTGTTTTGTTTGTTCATTTGTTTTTATTTTTTAGATTTCACATATGAGTGAAATCATAGGTATTTATCTTTCTCTATGTGACTTATTTCACTTAGCATAATACCCCCAGGTCCATCGATTTTGTTGCAAATGGCAAGATTTCATTCTTCTGACAGCTGAATAATATTCCATTGTATATTTATATAACCACATCTTCTTCATTCATCTATGCCTCAGCACTTAGGTTGCACCAATATCTTGGCTCCTGTAAATAATACTGCAATGAACAAGTGGATATATTTTTTCAAGTTAGTATTTCCATTCCTTTTGGAAAATACCCAGAAGTGGAACTGCTTGACTGTATGGTAGTCCTATTTTTAATTTTTTGAGAAACCTCCATACTATTTTCCATAGGATCTATACCAATTTATTTTCCCACCAACAGTGCACAAGGGTTCCCTTTTCTCCACATCCTCACCAATACCTATTATTTCTTGTCTTTTTTATTATAGCCATTCTGAAAGGTATGAGGTGGTATCTCATTGTGGTTTTGATTTGCATTTCCCTGATAATTAGTGATACTGAACATCTTTTCATGTGCCTTCTGGCTATCAGTATGTCTTCTTTCGAAAATGTCTATTCAGGTCTTCTGCCCAATTTTTAATCAGGTTGTTTATTTGTTTCTTGATATTGAGTTATATGAGTGAGTTCTTTATATATTTTGGATATTAACCCCTTATCAGATATAATTTGCAAACATCTTCTCCAATTCAGTAGGATGCCCTTTTATTTTGTTGATGAAGTTTCTTTTGCTGTGTAAAAGCTTTTTAGTTTGATATAGCTCCATTTGTTTATTTTTGCTTTTGTTGCCCTTGCCTGGGGAGATACATCCAAAAGATTACTGCCAAGACCAGTGTCAAAGAGCATACTGCCCATGTTTCCTTCTAGGAGTTTATGATTTCAAGCCTTACATTTAAGTCTTTAACTCAATCCACATTGAGTATATTTTTGTATATGGTGTGAGAAATTGGTCTAGTTTCATTCTTTTGCATATAGCTGTCCAATTGTATGGTAGTCCTACCATACAACTGGACAATTTTCCCAACATCATATATTGAAGAGACTGTCTTTTTCCCATTATATATTTTTGCCTCCTTTCTTATAGCTCAATTGATCATGGAAGCATGGGTTCATTCATGGGCTTTCTATTCTGTTCCACTGATCATGTGTCTGTTTTTGTGCCAGTACCATACTGTTGTGATTACTATAGCTCTGTAGTATAGTTTGAAATTAGGGAGCATGATACCTCCCACTTCATTCTTCTTCCTCAAGACTGCTCTGGATTTCCAGGGTCTTTTGTGGTTCCATACAAATTTTAGGATACTTTGTTCTAGTTCTGTGCAAAATGCATGGGTATTTAATAGAAATTGCATTGAATCTGTAGATTGCTTTGGGTAGTATGAACATTTTAACAATATTAATTCTTCCAATCTATGAACACTGTATATATTTCCATTTATTTGTGTCATCTTCAGTTTCTTTCATTAATGTCTTGCAATTTTCAGAGTACAGGTCTTTCACTCCCTTGGTTAAATGAATTCCTAGGTGTTTTTGATACAATTATAAATGGTATTATTTTCTTGGTATTTCTCTTCCTGATAGTTTGTTATTAGTATGTAGAAATACAACAGATTCTGTACATTAATTATGCAACAGATTCTGTACATTAATTATGCAATTAATTATGAATTCATTTACTAGTTCTAATAGTTTTTTGGTGGAGTCTTGAGGGTATTCTATAAAAAGTATCAAGTCACCTACAAATAGTGGCAGTTTTACTTCTTCCTTTCCAATTTGGATGACTTTTATTTCTTTTTCTTGTCTGACTGCTGTGGCTAGGACTTCCATTACTAACCTGGATAAAACTGACAAGAGTGGGCCTCCTCGTCTTATTCCTCATCTCTTAGAGGAAAAGCCTTCAGCTTTTCACCATTGATTATTAAGTTAGGTGTGAGTTTGTCATACGTGTCCTTTACTATGTTGTGGAATATTCCCTCTATATCCACTTTGTTCACAGTTTTTTCATGAATGGATATTGAATTTTGTTAAATGCTTTTTCTGTATCTATTGAGATGATCATATAATTTTTATCCTTCATTGTGTTAATGTAGTATATCACATTCATTTTAGAATACTGAACCATCCAGCATTCCTGGGATAAATCACACTTGATCATGGTGTATGATCCTTTTAATGTATTGTTGAATTCAATTTGCTAATATTTTGTTGAGGATCTTTGCACCTATGTTCATCAGGGATATTGGCCTGTAATTTTTTTTTTTTTTTAGTGTCTGTCTGACTTTGGTATCAGGGTAATGTTGGCCTCATAGAATGAGTCTGGAAGCATTCCTTCATCTTCACTTTTTTTTGGAATAGTTTGAGAATTATCTCTTCTTTAAATGTTTGGTAGAATTCACCAATGAAAGGCATCTGGTCCTAGACTTTTGTTTGTTGAGAGTTTTTTTGATTACTGATTCATTTTCAATTTCATTACCAGTAATCAGTCTAGTTCAGATTTTCTAATTCTTCCTGATTCAGTCTTGAAAAATTGTATGTTTCTAGGACTTTATCCATTTTTTCTAGGTTGTTCAAGCTGTTAGCATACAATTGTTCATAGTAGTCTCCTATGATTCTTTGTATTTCTGCATTATTGGCTATAACTTCTCTTTCATTTCTGACTTTATTTATTTAGGCCCTCTCTTTTTTCGTGGTCCCTCCCTTGTGGTTTGACAAATCTGTTTAGTGTTATTTGTTGTTTATCTATTGTATGGTTTACTTTGTGGTTACCATGAGGTCCATAAATATCAACCTATACATATAGCAGTTACTTTAAGCTAATAGTGGCTTAAGTTCAAATGTATTCTAAAAATACTTCATTTTTACCTTCCTCCCCCATGTTTATGTTTTTGATGTCATATTTCACATCTTTTTATTTTGTGTATCCCTTAACTACTTATTGTGGCTATAGCTGATTGCACTACTTTTGTCTTTTAACTTATATACTAAGTGTGGCTGATGCCCTGCCTTTGCTATATAATTGCCTTTACCAATGAGACTTTTTTTCATTTATTTTCTTATTTCTAGTTATGGCCTTTTCTTTTCCACTTAAAGGCCCTTAAACATTTATTGTAAGGCTGGTTTAGTGGTGAGGAACTCCTTCAGTTTTTGCTTGCCTGGGAAATGCTTTACCTCTCCTTCAATTTTTAATGACAGTCTTACCTGGTAGAGTATTCTCGACTGTAAGTGTTTTCCCTTCAGCACTTTAAATATATCATGTCTCTCCCTTCTGGCCTGCAAAATTCTTCTGAAAAATCAGCAGAAAGCCTAATGAGGGTTCCCCTGTATGTGACTCTTTGCGTTTCTCTTGCTGCCTTTAAAATTCTCTCTTTAACTTTTGCCATTTTATTTATATGTCTTGGTGTGGATCTCTTTGGGTTCATTTTGTTTGGGACTTGCTGAATTTCCTTGACCTGGATATCTGTTTCCTCCCCTAGATTAGGGAAGTTTTGAGCCATTGGTCTTCAAATAAGTTTTCTATCCCTTTCTCTTTCTTCTCCTTTTGGGACCCCTATAATGCAAATATTATGCTTATTCATGTCCCAGAAGTTTGTTAAACTATTCTCTTTTTTCTTTAAATTCCCTTTTCTTTTTGCTGTTCTGATTGGGTGATTTTCACTATTGTCTTCCATATCTCTGATCTATTCTTCTGTATCATCTATTCTGCTGTTGATTCCCTATAGTACATGTTTTTCATTTTAGTTATTGTAGTCTTCAGCTCTGATTGGTTCTTTCTTATATTTTCTAACTCTTTGTCCTTCATTCTCCTCCCAAATTTGGTGAGCATTTTTATGAATATTATCTTAAACTCTTTATCAGGTAAATTACTTATCTCCATTTCATTAGTGTTTTTTTCTGGGGTTTTATCTTACTCTTTTGTTTAGAACATATTCCTCTGTCTCCTCAATTTGTTTGATTTTCTGTGTTTGTTTCTATGAATTAGGTGAAACAGTTACCTCCCTCTCCCAGTCTTGAAGGCATGGTATTGTGTAGGTACATCCCCCATGTAGACTGCATGTTCTGGGCAGATTTGGCTGGCTGGAGACGGAATGGGTGTGAACCAGGGCAGAGGTCCCAGGGCATGCTGCATTGGGGCTGCCTTGGTGGGATGGCTAGAGTTAGAAAAGGTGTAAGCCTGGGATTCTAGTGTGTGCCCTGATGGGTCAGCCTTGGCAAGATAGCTGGAGCTTGGATGGGCAGGGGAACCCAGGGGATGCTGTGCCAGGGATGCCTTTGGGGGATGGCTGTAGCTGGTGTGGGCCAGGGCCCTGGGGCACTCTGGGGCAGCCTTGACAAGCTGGCCAGAATGCCTGGACTGTGTTCCCACTGGTGCTATCAAGGTGGAGGAGGAATGCAAAAACTGCAGCATCTCCAACCCTGGAGAGAGTTCCAGCAGTTCCCTGCCCATTTGGCAGATGCTCTAGGGTTAGTAAATGGATTTCCTTCACATATAGTCTAGATGCCCTTTAAAACCACTGTTTTTTCACTGTTTCCCAGGGTGGCTGAGTCTGCACGCAGGGCCCTCGGTGATATCCCTCCCTCCTGCAGGTTGCAGTGTCAAAGGTGGGGTTCCCATTGATACCATATCTCTGTGTCTCCTACCCATCTCTATGTGCTCCCTCTATCTTTTCTTGTGCAGAAGTTGTTCGATCAGCTTTCAGTTACTTTTCAGGAGGAATTGCTCTTTATGTAGGTGTAGATTTGGTGTTTCTCTGGGAGGAGATGAGTTCAAGGTCTTCCTACACTTCCATCTTGGACCAGAACCCAATTTATTCATTCATTTATCCATTTATTCTAGGTGCCAAAATCATATGTCATATAAGATATGGGTCTTGACAACTTTTCATTAAAACAAATGGGTGGAATATAACTGTCTGCATGGAGCAGAGTGGGGGCTCAAGGCAGGGATGGTCATTCTGCCTGACTTGGATTTCAAATTGAGATCATTGTCTATTCTCTAGAAGGTACATTTGAGAATAAGATGAAAACCAATCACTCCATTGGACCCCAAGATATTAAACAAGTAAAAGGAGAGACTGATGCTTGGAAGAGATTTTCAGAAAATGATGTAGGCTCCTAAGTTTTAAAACTGTAATTCCACTTCAAACATCACCTATTCATGATCCATCACTCCAAATCCACTCGTTCTCCCATATTTCATGAGCAATAATTTCCTAAGTTCCTCAAATACAAATCACTGTACTATTCTCTACTATTTTTCCCCCATTTCTTCCAGCACCATTAGCCATCCTGTCCTCTGCCACTGCCTCCCCAGTTGGCCATCAAAGTTTGTTACATCTACTTCAGGACTGTCTCCTGCATGAATATTCTCCTTTGCAACTCTGCTGCTGCACTGCCATAAGTAAGGCTATCGTTATTTCTCATTTGTACATTTTTGTGAGCTTTCTAATGGGTATTTCTGCTCCTACAAATCATATCCAGTCACTCTCCTGCATAACCTTCACTGAATCCCTTCTAGAAACATTTCAAACTCTATCACAGTAACTTTCAATCAAGGTTCTGACAACATTTTCTACATCTCCCATCATTTATTATTGTCTATCTCCACTGGATTTCTTCTGGTCATTCCTAAATAACAACATGCCTTTTGGAACTTTACAGCTTTTGCATGTGGTATTCCTCTGGCTTAGAATGCCCTCTATACCCTTCTACTTAGGATAAATTCTCCCTAATTCTTTAAGACAGGTTCAATTTCTCCATGAGGCAAATTCCCTCTTTGGTGTCCCAGAGCACTGCACGCTAATGTCCTCTATGACACAAGTTCTACATTAAATAATAATCACTTTACACAGATGCTTCTTATTGTGGCACTGTCGTCTACTTAGGGCTATGACAACCACATACTTGGTAATGTTCTGGCTGTACATAGAAAAGTCTTCAGCAAAGTTTATTAGTTCATTAATTAATGAATATCACAGAGAACCATATTTCAGATGGAGGTTTACAATTACTGCTTGGGCCCTCAGGCTAGTCTACAGAAATCTATTTAAATCTATGCTGTAGTTAGAATACAGTGGTATAAACAAATTTGCCACATATTGCATTCTAGAACTCTGAATGCAAAAAAGATCATATTTCAGTCATTTAATGAGTTAGACCTTTATTATAGGCTGGCCAAAGAAGCCAGTCAAAATGTATTCTATTGTTTCTACAGGAAACTATATTCTTCATTTTACAGGGACAACGGAACATAACCACTCCAGAAATGAGAGTTCCCCAGCTGCAGCCATGCAATCTGCCAGGTGACTGGGAAGAAATGGAAAGCAGAATGCACAAACAGTTTTTATTTTTCCTTCACAAGGCATAGCTGCTGGGCCTTGGCATACAATGAGAAGTCAGTAAGTTTCAAGTGTACAATTTCCTCACCATAATCCAGAACACCTTCAGCTACATGAGAAAAGGCAGAGACGTGGTATTCACAGAACAGCTCTTGCTCTTTGGGATATCCCTTTCTGCCCATGCATTCTAATGCTGTCTGTTAAATTATCTTTATGTGTGGATATTTGTAACCCTGGTTACTGATATTTTAGGGAGTACCTCTGAATGTTAAATTAAGAGTGAAATTCTTTTTCACTGTATAAAATTCTCCTGAATTATCTCAATAATAGCATTTTTCATCTAAGCAGTCATTTGACAAACTTTGCTTGAATGTCTACTATGTATTAGCCAACATACTAAGCACTGGGGAAAGAGGTAAATTATTCATAGCCTCAGGAACAATCAGTCAATAAAAGTTTACATGAATATACAGAAGTGACAAAGATAGATTATTTCTGCCCTCACTGACTTTATATGCTAGCAGGAAAAAAATGTGTATAATTATAATGTGATTTATATATACAATAACTGGGTGAGTTTAAAGCACAGAAAGGTAATCCCTAATCCATATGTGGGAGAAACACAGGTAGGAAGGGCAGTTGTTGTGGACAAGTTAAAAAATAACCCCCAATTATTCTCACCTTTGGTATTCATATTTTTGTGTAATCCCCTAGCTCTGAGTGTGGGTGGGACCTGTGAATTGCTTCTAACCAACAGAATATGGCAGAAGTGAGGGGACTTCACTTTCATGACTGTATTTCATAAAATCATGGTTTCCATCTCTCTAGTAGACTCTCTCTATTGCAGTCTTAGCTTGCATACTTTGACAAAGCCCTCAGACAACAGGCCTCAAGGAATTGAACCCTGTCAACAATTATGTAAGCTTGGAAATGGATTCTTTCCAAGTTGAGTGTTCAGATGAGACCTCAGCCCTAGTTGACACCTTGGTTGCAACCTCATGAGAGACCCCGAAGAAGGACTCAACTCAGCAGTGCCTGGATTCTTGACCCACAAAAACTATTAACAATAATAATAATAATAATAAAGGACGTATGCTTTTAAGCCACTAAATTTGTAGTAATACTGTTAGACAGCAACAGGTAACTAGGAAAGCAAGTAAAGTATTAAAGGAGATTGATGCCTGAGCTAAGTATCGAAGAATAAGACAGATGGCATAAAATAATGAAAAGCATTCAAGGCAAATGAGACAGCATAACTAAAAGTACATAGACAGGAAGCAGTGAGGTTTGATGAGTGCACTACAAGCATTTCTATGTTACTGAGACCACAGATGCAAAGCATTGAGTAGTGGGAGAAAAGGAACCAGGGGTGTTTGAGCAGGGGTTATACTATGAAGGATCTTTTATGTCATATTAATGATTTGGATTTTATCCTATAGGCAATAAGAAGCCACAGAAACATTTAAGAAGAGAAGAAACAATGGAGAGTTTTATGTTTTACATAGACCACTCTTGAAACTCCGTGGATAATTTTGAGTATAAAAAGGACCAGAGTCACCCTCTAGTTGACAGACTGTTCCCAGTGGTAGGCCACTGCGTTAGCTAAGGTAATAGAGGATGAGGACTAGAACTATGCAGGGCTGGAAAGAGGCTGACTGATCTGAGAGATATTTGGCAAGCAAAATCAGCAGGACTTGGGAACTGATTAAGAGCAGGAAGGAGGAAGTCAAAGATGATGCTTTGTTTTCTAATTTGGATAATCATTAGTGATGGTTCCATTGTTTGGGATCAAGAAGGCAAGAGGAGAAAGAGCCCATCTAGGTCCAGGGGGTTACACTGCTGCCAGTAAATCTTCTCCAGTAACCAGACAACATGATTTGGACTCAAAAGGAAATTTACTTGTGACATGTGGGAATTAATGTTCAAATCTATCATCACTCCTTTCTTGGTGTTACATTTGTGTTCTGTGTCCTCTGGTGAACTGAAATAACTTCAGTATTCTATGTGAAATGAACAATGAGACATCAACTCTAAATCATGTCTGTTTTGTCAGAAAACAGATATAGGTACAAAAGGATGAACAAACTCTTTATCCAGCTATATAATCCTGGTTCCCTTTCTACCTCTATGAACACTGCTTTTCTTTTTTTTTCATTTCCTCCTTCTAGCTTCCAAAATGGTCTTTGATATTCTAACTCTGAAGGTGTTTTTGATGCCAAAGTCTTCAATCATGCCTCTCTTCAGGTATGCCTCAGATCTCTATCGCTTATTTCACCCTCTCATCTAACTGCTTGCCTTGTGTATCTATCTTGGTATACATAATAAATTTCTATCATAGATCTCACTATTGGCTCAAACAAACCATCTATAAAGCCATCTTAAACCTTTTTAGAAAACTGACTTTTTCTTCTGCTGCTCTGTCCCTAGTCAGTAATCACATCAGCATTATCACAGCATATAGATTTTGAAATATTCAAGTAGCTCTTTTTCCCCCTTCTCTCCCCCAAAGGGCATTACAAAATTTCTGCCATGTTTTCATACAAAGTGGTTCTCTTTTCTTTTCTATCCCCACTACCTCACTCTCAGTCTTGGCCCTTTAATATTTTTGTAATGCTAACAACGAAGAATCCTAACTTACACCCCAGTGTTTTATCTATTATACTGATCTGTTTCTCTGTAAAATAAATTCTCCCATAAAACATAATATTGAACTACTTTCTGAAAAAAGAATTCTCAGTGGTCCTCTGTCCTTAATCTCTCTATTATTTTCAGTAGCGAAAACAATCTCCTTGAGGGCAAATTGTTGTTATTATTCCCAGTGCATATTCCAAAGAATCAGAATCTCCTTTGGCATTAACCTTAGGCTCAGTGCTCTCTGTAAAAAAACCTTGGGCTCAGTGCCCTCTGTAAAAAATTGTTGCCACCTTAATCAAGAAAGTATACTAAATCATCTGGTTAAGGGAAGAATATGATAGGAAGATGGAGAAGAAAAGGAGAGATAAGGGAAAGGAGTTTCATATAAACTCACCCAAGTCTGCTCAAGTTCAAATGAACCAAAGCAAACTGTATAAAGCAAATAATTTCTTAAATAGTAGAAAAAAATTGTAATACATTTTTAATCCTCTTCTCATTCTTCTCTGACCCTTCTTTGTCCCTGCTACAGTCCATCTGCTGTCCACTCCCTAGCCATTGGTGTATCTGAAGTTCTGTTTTTAGGTCACTGATTTCCTTATTTTTCCTGTTGTTTCTGGTCCATCTCATCAAGTCTTCTGATTTCAATCCCTATCACTATGCTCCAAGACTCAGATCTATCTCTCTTTGCAGGGCTCAGCCCTAAACTTCAGAGTAATTAAACATTCCATTTACCTTTTCATCCAGGTTACTGTCTTACCCAGCTAATAGCAAGGAAGGCATGTCCTACTTAGACGTGAGATTTTAAAACCACAAAAACGAATCCTCAAAAGTTTCTCAAGTTAAGTAAGATAAGAAATTTATTCTGTGACTGTTATCAGGAGAGTATAGTCTTAATTAAGCTCAAATCATTTTACTCATAAAATTAATCCCCATTGTAATTATAATGAAGTGATTTTTTATTGGAGAGGTTTGACTTTTTAGAATATTACACTTTAAGTAGATCAGAAAAATATATAATTATCTACATGTCTTGCTTTGACATTTTTCAAAAATATATAATTACCAATTGATATCAACTGGTTGTATCATTGAAACCAATTTAAACCCCAGGGTTCCAATAGTCTCTAAACCTTTGGCACACTTTCATCTCTGTGTCCCTACACTACGCTGGACTAAGCTATCTTGGCAAAGCTTTCAAAAAGGGAACACATATTTTCACAAGAGTGAAAAATTTTTAATTTTAAACATTTAGAAATGTGTCAAAGCAAATGGTTTTAAGAAGTTGCTCTACATGTGGAAGAAAGCACAGTCATACACGTAACTGTTTTTGAAAACTCTGATGATGTATTTTTAAAAGATTATATTTAGTCCTATAAAACCATTTACAGACAACTGAATTATTCCAAGAAAAATTTAGAGCAAACTCTCAGTGCAATTCCGTTACGTGAACATTTGTGCATATATGTTTACTTTGGGATTTATAAACAATTAAAAGAATCACTGAATTGCATCTCAAAAACCAACTGAATTACTTTAAATTTTTTCAAACTTCAGGCAGTCTGACTTTTCCCTTTCAAAAGGAGTCACTAATAAAGAAAGGAAGAAAGATAGTGGCATAATTAAACATGCTTTTACAAAGGTATTTTTTTTTTAGGTATCAGGTTTTTTTGTTTATGTTTTTTTAACATCTTTATTGGAGTATGATTGCTTTACAATGGTGTGTTAGTTTCTGCTTTATAACAAAGTGAATCAGCTATACATATACATATATACCCATATCTCTTCCCTCTTGTGTCTCCCTCCCTCCCACCCCTCTAGGTGGTCACAAAGCATGGAGCTGATCTCCCTGTGCTATGCGGCTGCTTCCCACTAGCTATCTATTTTACATTTGGTAGTGGATATATGTCCATGCCACTCTCTCACTTTGTCCCAGCTTACCCTTCCCACTCCCCGTTTTCTCAAGTCCATTCTCTAGTAGGTCTGCATCTTTATTCCCGACTTGCCCCTAGGTTCTTCATGACCTTTTTTTTTTTAGATTCCATATATATGTGTTAGCATACAGTATTTGTTTTTCTCTTTCTGACTTACTTCACTCTGTATGACAGACTCTAGGTCCATCCACCTCACAACAAATAACTAATAGAAAGGAATTTTAATTGTGCTTGCCCATAAACCAAAAATATCATTTATAACTTAATTCATGTAAGCTTATTTCACAGTAGAGATATAATTTAATTTGATGAGCTATGGTAAAGAATGATTTATAATTCTCAAGTATTTATAATTGACTCAACTTCTAATATAAAGCCAGTTGTAATGTTATCATATAACACACATACATTAAAAACTATTTTAAAATTACATTAAATTTCACATGGCAAGTTTGTATTTAAGCAATTTAAGTAGTATGTGTTTAAGGAGTAAAAATTCAGCCTGACTAAGAAAAGGACAGAACAGATTCTCCAGCCTAAGTTCTCAAATATAAAATGTTTAAGAGTTGAGTGATATGCATAATCCAAAGGGCAGCAAAAATTGGTATTCTATCCTCATTTTTTAATAATTAAGTAGGGTCAAGAAAAGACCAATTTGAAATATGTTGGTGGGACTCAAGAGGCATCAAAAAAATTTTAATTTAAAATATAAGCAATTTAAGACATGAATCAAGAGAATCACATTTAATTTTTTCATATGAGGTGTTCACATAGACTGTTTAAATTCTGTTATATTTTGGAGAAGTCTTTTATCAAAGCAAGCTGGAGCATCAAAATAAACACAATTACACATATAAAGCTAAGATGCAGAAAAATATCAGCCAGATAATCGCTATGTCCAATTTTCACAATCACTTTGAAACAGAATTTATCATGAAACTAAATGCAGTCAGCTGCTTTTATGGAATGAAAATAATCCCACCATAAATTTTAAAAATGTATAGAAAATAAGAAAGAGGTGGAGAAAAGATGGTGGAGTAGAAGGACTTGGGAGCACCTCCTCTGACATAAACACCAAAATCACAACCAACTGCTGAACAGCCATCAGAAAAAAGACTGGAAACTACCAAAAAAGATATTCTACATCTGAAGACAAAAAGAAGCCACAATGAGATGGGAGAAGGGGCACACTGGCAACATAATCAGATCCCATTCCTGCAGGCTGGGCAGCCAACAAACTAGAAAATAATTATATCATAGAGGTGCTCCAACAGGAGTGAGAGTTCTGAACCCCAAGTCAGGCTCCCCAGCCTGGGGGTCTGGCATCAAAAGGAGGAGCCCCCAGAGCATTTGGCTTTGAAGGCCAGCAGGGCTTCATCGCAGTAACTCCATAGACTGGGGGAAATAGAAACTCCACTCTTATAGGGGACACACAAGGTCTCGTGCACATCAGGACCCAGGGAAAAAGCTGTAACTTCATAGAAGCCTGGGCCAGACCTACCTGCTGGTCGTGGAGTGTCTCCTAGGGACATAGCGGGCAGCTATGGCCCACTGTGGGCACAAGTTCTCTGTTGGAGGAGGTAGCAGGGAGTACTCATTGACATGAGCTCTCCTGGAGGCTGCCATCTTGACACCAAGACCTGGCGCCACTCAACAGCCTGTAGGCTCCAGTGCTGGGAGGCCTCAAGACACACAACCAACAGGGAGGGAACACACAGCCCCATCAATCAGCACAAAGGCAAACTAAAGTATTCCAAGCCCAGAGCAGCTTCTAAACACACCCCTTGAAGTGCCCCTGCCCACCAGAAGGACAAGATCCAGCTCCAAACACCAGTAGGCAGATACCAGTCCCTCCCACTAGGAAGCCTGCACAAACCTCTAGACAGCCTCAGCCACGAGGGGGAAGACACTAGAATCAAGAGGAACTATAACCCTGCAGCCTGTGGAACAGAGACCACAAACAGAGAAGGTTAGACAAAATAAGACAGCAGAGAAATATGTTGCAGATGAAGGAGTAAGATAAAACTCCAGAACAACAACTAAGTGAAGTGGAGATAGGCAATCTACAGAAAAAGAATTCAGAGTAATGAAGGAGGAATACACTGAGATACATATTAATCAAACTGACAAAAATTAAAGGCAAAGAGAAAATATTAAAAGCAATAAGGGAAAAGCAAAAAATAACATACAATTCCCATATTCCCATAAGGTAATCAGCTGATTCTTCAATAAAAACTCTGCAGGTCAGAAGGGAGTGTCATTATATTTTAAAGTGATGAAAGGAAAAACCTACAACCAACAATACTCTATCCAGCAAGGCTCTCATTCAGATTTGACAGAGAAATCAAAAGTTTTACACACAAGCAAAAGCTAAGAGAATTCAGCAACACCAAACCATATTTAGAACACACACTAAAGGAACTTCTGTAGGTGGAAAAGAAAAGGCCACAGCTACAAACAAGAAAATTACAAATGGGAAAACTCACCAGTAAAGGCAAACATACAGTAAAGGTAGGAAATCATACACACACATATGATTTCAAAACCAGCAATTGTGAGAAGAGGATAGTACAAATGCAGAATATTGAAAACGCATTTGAAATTAAGAGACCAGCAACTTAAAACTATCTTGTATATATATTGACTGGTATATCAAAACCTCATGGTAACCACAAACCAAAAATTACAATAGATAAACACACACACACAAAAAAAGCAATCCAAACACAACACTATAGATAGTCATAAAATCACAACAGAAGAGAATAAAAGAGGAAGGGAAGAAAAAAGACCAGAAAACAAATCCAAAACAATTAACAAAATGGCAATAAGAACATACATATTGATAATTCCCTTAAACGTAGACAGATTAAATGCTCCAAACAAAAGACAAGACACAGACTGGCTGAATGGATACAAAAACAAGACCTGTGTATGCTGTCTACAAGAGACCTACTTCAGATCTAGATACAGACTGAAAGTGAGGGGATAGATAAAGGTATTCCATGCAAATGGAAATCAAAAGAAAGCTGAAGTAGCAGTACTCATATCAGACAAAATAGACTTTACAATAAAGACTGTTACAAGAGACAAAGAAGGACACTATACAATGATCAATGGATCAACCCTTGATCATTGACATAACAATTGTAAATATATATGTACCCAACATAGGAGCAATATATAAGGCAAATGCTAACAGCCAAAAAAGGAGAAATCAACAGTAACACAATAATAATGGGGAACTTTAATACCCCATTTACATCAATGTACAGATCATCCAGACAGAAAATCAATACGGAGACACAGGCCTTAAATGACACATTAGATCAGATGGACTTGATTGATATTTATAGAGCATTCTATCCAAAAACAGCAGAAAACACATTTTTTTCAAGTACACAAAGAATATTCTCCAGGATAGGTCATATGCTGGGCCACAAAGCAAGCCTTAGTAAAATTAAGAAAACAGAAGTCATATCAAGCATCTTTTCTGAAGAATGCGATGAGATCAGAAATCAACTACAGGAAAAAAAAAAACTGTAAAAAACACAAACACGTGGAGGCTAAAGAATATGCTACTAAATAACCAATGGATCACTGAAGAAATCAAATAGGAAATAAAAAAATACCTAGAGACAAATGACAATGAAAACATGATGATCCAAAACCTATGGGACACAGCAAAAGCGGTTCTAAGAAGGAATTATATATCAATAAAACCTTATGTCAGGAAATAAGAAAAATCTCAAATAAACAACCTAAACTTACAGCTAAAGCAACTAGATAAAGAAGAACAAATAAAACCTAACACTAGTAGAAGAAATCATAAAGATCAGAGCAGAAGTAAGTGAAATATAGACAGGAAAATAGTGGAAAAGATCCATGAAACTAAAACCTGATTCTTTGAAAAGATAAACAAAATTGATAAACATTTAGCCTGCCTCATCAAGAAAAAAAGGGAAAGGGCTCAAATCAATAAAATTAGAAATGAAAAGTGAAAAGTTACAACAGACACTAAAGAAATACAAAGGATCATAAGAGACTACTACAAGTAACTGTATGCCAATAAAATGGACAACTTGGAAGAAATGGACAAATTCTTAGAAAGGTATAACCTTCCAAGACTGAACCAGTAAGAAATAGAAAATGTGAACAGACCAATCACAGGTAATGAAATTGAAACTGTGATTAAAAATCATCCAACAAACAAAATTCCAGGACCAGATGGCTTCACAGGCAAATTCTATCAAACATTTAGAGAAGAGTTAACACCTATCCTTCTGAAACTATTCCAAAAAATTACAGAGGAAGGAACACTCCCAAACTCATTCTATGAGGCCACCACTGCCCTGATATGAAAACCAGACAAAGATATCAGAAAAAAGAAAATTACAGGCCAATATCACTGATGAACATAGATGCAAAAATCCTCAACCAAATACTAGCAAACCAAATCCAACAATACATTAAAAGGATCATACACCACGATCAAGTGGGATTTAACCCAGGGATGCAAGAATTCTCCAATATATGAAAATCAATCAATGTGATACACCACATTAACAAGTTGAAGAATAAAAACCATATGATCATCTCAAAGGATGGAGAAAAAACTTTTGACAAAATTCAACACCCATCTATGATAAAAACTCTCCAGAAAGTGGGCTTAGAGGGAACCTACCTCAACATAATAAAGGCCATATATGACAAACCTACAGCTAATATCATACTCATTGGTGAAAAGCCATTGTTCCTCTAAGATCAGAAACAAGACAAGGATGTCTACTCTTGCCACTTTTATTCAAAATAATTTTGGAAGTCCTAACCACAGCTATCAGAGAAGAAAAAGAAATAAAAGAAATCCAAATTGGAAAAGAAGATGTAAAACAGTCACTGTTTGCAGATGACATAATATTATACATAGGAAATCCTAAAGATGCTACCAGAAAGCTACTAGAGGTCATCAATGAATCTGGTAAAGTTGCAGGATACAAAATTAATATACAGAAATCTGTTGCATTTCTATACATTAACAACGAAAGGTCAGAAAGAGAAATTAAGGAAACAATATCATTTACCATCGCATCAAAAAAGAAAAATCATACCTTGGAATAAACCTACCTAAGGAGGCAAAAAACTTGTACTCTGAAAAGTATAAAATGCTGATGAAAGAAACTAAAGATGCCACAAACAGATGGAAAGATTTACCATGTTCTTGGATTGAAAGAATCAATATTGTCAAAATGACTATACTACCCAAGGCAATCTACAGGTTCAATGCAATCCCTATCAAATTACCATGGAAATCTTTTTTTTTTTTTTTTTACCATGGAAATCTTTACAGATACAGAACAAAAAAACCTCACAATTTGTATGGAAACACAAAAGACCCCAAATAGCCAAAACAATCTTGATAAAGAAGAACACAGCTGGAGGAATCAGGCTCCCTGACTTCAGACTATACCACAAAGCTACAGTAATCAAAACAGTATAGTACTGGCATAAATACAGACTTATAGATCAATGGAATAGGACAGAGAGCCCAGAAATAAACGCACACACCTACAGTCAGTTAATCTATGACAAAGGAAACAAGAACATACAATGGAGGGAAGACAGGCTTTTCAATAAGTGATGCTGGAAAAACTGGACAGCTACATGTAAAGAATGAAATTAGAACATTATCTAATACCATATACAAAAATAAACTCAAAATGGATTAAAAACTTAAATGTAAGACCAGATACTATAAAACCCTTCCAAGAAAACATAGGCAGAACACTCTCTGACATAAATCGCAGCAATATCTTTTTGGATCCACCTTCTAGAGTAATGAAAATTAAAAAATAAACAAATGGGACCTAATTAAAAGCTTTTGCACAACGAAGGAAACCATAAACAAAATGGAAATGCAACCTACAGAATGGGAGAAAATATTTTCAAACACTGTGACCTACAAGGGATTAATCTCCAAAATATACAAACAGCTCATGCAGCTCTATATCAAAAAACCAAACAACCCAATCAAAAAATGGGCAGAAGACCTAAATAGACATTTCTCCAAAGAAGACATACAGATGGCCAAAAAGCACATGAAAAGATGCTCAACACTGCTAAGTATTAGAGAATGCAAATCAAAACTACAATGAGGTATCACCTCACTCTGGTCAGAATGGTCATCATCAAAAAGTCTACAAACAATAAATGCTGAAGAGGGTGTGGAGGAAAGGGAACCCTGCTACACTGTTGGTGGGAATGTAAACTGGTACAGCCACTATGAAGAACAGTATGGAGGTTTCTTATAAACCTAAAAATAGAACTACCGTATCATCCAGAAATCCCACTCCTGGGCATATATCCAGAGAAAACCATAATTTGAAATGATACATGCACCCCAATGTTCACTGCATCACTATTTACAATAGCCAAGATATGGAAGCAACCTAAATGTCCATCAACAGATGAATGGATAAAGATGTGGTACATATATGCAATGGAATATTACTTAGGCATAAAAAAGAATGAAATAATACCTTTTGAAGCAACATGGATGGACCTAGAGAATATCATACTAAGTGAAGTAAGTCACACAGAGAAAGACAAATATTGTATTATATCACTTACATGTGAAATTTGTATCATTTTTTAAATGATACAAATGAGCTCATTTACAAAACAGAAACAGACTTATAGACTTTGAAAACAAACTATGGTCACCAATGGGGAAAGGTAGGGGGGAGGGATAAATTAGGAGTTTAGGATTAACATATACAAACTACTATATATAAAATAATCAACAAGCACCTACTGTATAGCACAGGGAACTCTACTCAGTATTCTGTAGTAACCTATGTGGGAAAAGAATCTGAAAAAGAACAGATATATGTATAACTGAATCACTTTCCTATACACCTGAAACTAACACAACATTGTAAATCAACTATATTGCAATACAAAAATGAAAATTTTTAAAAAGAAATAGTTGAAAAGAAAAAAACAACAACAAAAAAATAAATATTTTTCAATTCTTTAACATTTTTATATTTAGACTACCTTCAGGCTTGTTTATGTAAAAGTGACCATCATATATATGCATGATCTTCATTATAAAGCCTCAAATAGTAAGAGTCAGATTTGGCATAATTTCTTTTTCCAAGCATAACCTAACAAAAAAGGAAGAAAGGAAGGAAGAAGGAAGAAGGAAAGAAGGAAGGAAGGGAGGGAGGGAGGAAGGAAGAAAAAGAGGGGAATTCTTTTTTTTTTAATTAATTAATTTTTGGTTGCATTGGGTCTGTTGCTGCACGTGGGCTTTCTCTAGTTGCAGCAAGCGGGGGCTAGTCTTCCTTGCGGTGCATGGGCTTCTCATTGTGGTGGCTTCTCTTTGTTGTGGAGCATGGGCTCTAGGTGCACGGGCTTCAGTAGTTAGGGCATGTGCAATCAGTAGTTGTGGCTTGCGGGCTCTACAGTGCAGGCTCAGTAGTCGCGCCGCATGGGCTTAGTTGCTCTGCGGTATGTGGGATCTTGCCAGACCAGGGATCAGACCTGTGTCCTCTGCACTGGCAGGTGGATTCTTAACCACTGCGCCACCAGGGAAGCCCTGGAGGGAAATTCTTAATTAAGAATTAATTAAGAAAGAAGGGAAGACTCCTAGTTGTGGCATGCAGGCTTCTTAGTTGACACACGTGGGCTTCTTAGTTGCGGCATGCAGACTCTTATTTGCACATGTGAACTCTTAGTTGCAGCATGCATGCAAGATCTAGTTCAACGACCAGGGATCAAACCCGGGCTCCCTATATTGGGAGTGCAGAGTCTTCCCCACTGGATCACCAGAACTAAGAGTCCACATGCTACAACTAAGAGCCCGCATGCCACAACTAAGGATCCTGCACGCTGCAACGAAGATCTCGTGTGCTCCAATGAAGACCCGGCACATCCAAAATACATTAAATAAATAAATAAATATTTTAAAAAAGAAAGAAAGAAAGGAGGGAGGGAGGGAGGGAGGAAGGGACTTTTATCAAAGCCCTGACTATGAACCAAAAGGGACCATCAAAGGGGAACATTAGTCTTCTTCAATAATAAAAGGGTATCAATGAGTCAAAACCCAAATTATCAATTTTAGTAGACATGCTACCTCTTTGAATTCAGCTGGCTTACAGATACATGACTGGTCAAATCCTGTTTGTATTTATGTTGATAAGTTGTTCCTGTTATCTATTGTTAACTCCCTCAGAATATAGTGGCTTGACTATACCATTTCATGATATCTCACATTTGTCAGTCATGAATTCGGTTAGAGATTGGCTGAATAATTCTCCCTTCCACATGTTACTGACAGATTGGGCTACTCTGAAGAGTCATGACAGCTTCACTTTCAAGTCTGATTCCTTGGGAGAAATGGCTGGAAGGCTAAGGTCTGCTGAGGCCAGTCTTAGACATGGCCTCTCCAGCATGGAGTCTATCGGTAGTCAGGGTTTTTATATAAGGCAGCTCAGGGATCCCAAAAGGAGCATTCCAAGGGAGCCCAGGTGGAAGCTGCAAGACTTCTTATGATCTAACCTCAGGTGTCTAAGAATGTCACTTCTCAAGTCTTCTATCAGTCAAAACAGACATGAAGACCTGATTAGACACAAGAGGAAGGACTTTGACATCACGTTTCAGTGGGAAGAGTAGCAAAGAATTTGCGGCCGTTTTATATCTTCCACACAAATTCACATTGCAAGATATGTCAGGAAGATCCATAGCTCAAAGATACATATTCTGCTGATGCTTTACCAATATTATTTTTTGGAAAAAAATGGTTGTTTATAGTTATGTCTTCTTTAAAACTGTTCAGGTTTAAACTAGTGTAACCAATTTTTATGACATGGAACTTTTAAAGCCTTAAGCTCTTTTTTGGGGGGTGGGGGGGGTTGTTCTGGGTTTTGGTTATACTTTTTAGAAAATTCTTTTCCCATTCCAAAGGCCTACCTTAGCCAAATATTAGGCAGATGTGAGGTAACTTTCTTTTCAGGCACATTGCCTTGGTAGGCCATAGATTCTGAAGGAGCATATTAGTCCTCGCAGTGTGGCTAACTGTTAAGAATATAAATATGGGGCTTCCCTGGTGGCGCAGTGGTTGAGAGTCCGTCTGCCGATGCAGGGGACACAGGTTTGTGCCCCGGTCCAGGAGGATCCCACATGCCGCAGAGCGGCTGGGCCCGTGAGCCATGGCCGCTGAGCCTGTGCGTCCGGAGCCTGTGCTCCACAACGGGAGAGGCCACAGCAGTGAGAGGCCCACGTACCGCAAAAAAAAAAGAATATAAATGTGAAAATAACTTGTAATGTAAAGTACCTACATTCCGAGTACTTCTTAGACAGTATAACTTCTACCTCATAGCCACTCACAACTTAGCAAAAATCAGTTGAAACAATTATTAAAAATAGTGAATTCCTGAGATGGTCAGTACTGCAGTCCTCCAAACTTATTTGCAGTTAACTTCATCCAAGCCAGCATTGTTAAACCAAACAATTTAACTACTCATTGTTTTAATGCCGTACTGATAATTTTTCACTAAGCTGAACTTTGACATTACACCATCACCTCACATTGAAAGCCTGTATAAGACACTGCCTTTTAAAGCTCATTATTATATCTATTATTATGTGAATATAGTTGAAGCTATGGTTCAGGACACCACCTTGCCTCCTTTAGGAGAATCTGCAGGTAAAATTTCTCTCTGGCTGAGTAACAGAAATAGTTGAACTTCTCTGGAGCAACTAATTTGTCTTTATTTTGAGACTCTGAATCATGTAACTGGTTTTGGTTTCCTCTTTGCTCTGTCCGCTAAAAGTCAAATTTGTTGCCTTTCGTTGGCAACTGAGAGAATATGAACTTGAATGCTGACCTCATGCTGCAGTTTAACTCATTTTTCATAGCACTGCTTTCCCTTTTTCTAATAACTCATTTCTTTTCTTTATCTGTTTATAGTACGTGTTTTTTGAAACCTGCCTTATATCTTTTTTGAAAAAAGGCAAGGAGTAAATGATTAAATTAAAATAAATATTAAATAATTGTTCGTTGAGTGTTTACTATATTTTACAAAGAGTTTATAAGCGGTATGCTATCTTACTAGACCTTTGGACACATGTTTTACAGTTATGGGAAACAGAAACATGTATTTAATGGGTGATCCCAGCTCAGTCTAATCAGATATTGGGTGTGTGACACCATCTATACCTCCTCTAATCTATCTGAATTGAGGAGCTAGAAGAATAATTCAGGACGTTAGTAGTTGGGATTAAGAATTTTCAGGTCTTTGTAATAACCATGATTAGTGAGAAAGGAATGATATTCCCAGGAGAAAATTTCACCCTGAATAAAGACTCTGGCTTCTATATTTGGATTAAGCATTTGCTAATGTTTTAAATGGTTGGTCTAAAATAATAGTAAACAGTAAATTATATGTTTTAGTTCCCTATATTTGCATATTGTAACTGTCATTTTAGGGGGCCCAATATCTTGCAATTAAAATATTTTCAGATTAAAGTAGTGGTTCTCAACCACAAGTAATACCTGAAGACACTTTTGGTTGTCACAACTGGAGGTGGCGGTAGTACTGGTATCTAATTGGTAGAGGCCAGGAATGCTGCTAAAAATCCTATAATGCACAGGACAGCCCCCCACAATGAAGAATTATCCGGTCCAAATGTCATTAGTGCTGAGATTGAGGAACCCTGGGGTAAAGTCACGTGCTGTGATGTAAGAACTTTCAGTTCTTAACCAATAACTAGTGTAAGTGTTTGAAACAATGTAAAACTTTTTAGAAAAATGATTGTTGGCTTTCCTTAATATTGGAGGCTTTTTGAAATTGTATCATATTTATTTCTGTACACCCAACATCTAGCATAAGGCCTGGCCTACAAAGGCTTGTAGAAAGAAGCAAAAGATGCTACTGATTTCCCATCTTTGAGGGAGTTGGCCTTTTTTCTGTGCAGGAGGTAATAGTCTACCTGTTCAACTTCCCACACTGAAGGTCCCTTTTGCCTCTCTCTTACTTGGTTCTCGTGGTAGTCAGCAATATAGAATATGTATAATTAAGGTATTAATGAGAGGGTTTGCTTGTAAATGGAATGAAATCCAGCACCTGTACAATCCTAAAACACCTGATATTTCAGAGAGACAGTCTAATAATGTATTTGTTTTCTCATAATCTAGATTGTCCCAGTACTATCCTCATATTATGCAGCCTCAGGAAGCAAAGTGCCTGAATACAATGCCCTCTGCTTGTTTGAAGTGCTACTATAAGAACTATTTGGTTAAACAGCATTTCTGTATCTCTTATGGTATTAAAGTTAGAGCCATTCTCCAGTGTGTCACATAATATGCTTTAGGCAAACCTCATGTTATTAATTCATACTCAAGATTTGTTCCAGGAAAAAAATATCTCAGCATACTATTTCTCTTGTCAAACACACACACACACACACAAATATATATATACATATCTCCAACTACTTTTCTTTCTTACCTTAGCTATAAGAAAAATAAGCTGCATGAAATCACTTTCTCTTTCTGAGGCAGTGTCATGAGTTGTTAAAATGACATACCCTGGAGCCAGGCTTCCAGGATTCAAATCCCAGAACCAACACTTACTAGCTGGGGACTTCACTTCTCTGTGACTCAACTTCCTCATAGACAAAATGAAGATAATAATTACACTGACTTAAGGTTACTGTTAGGATGAAAATAGTTAACTGTTAATTACTTAAAATAGTGCCTAGTACATAGGAAGCTTTTGATAAGTATCACCCATTATTATTTCTGCTTTCTTCAGACAATTCCAAGCCTGCTGGATTTTCTAGTTGCCCTCTGACTTATTAAGCTCTTAAGGGCCAGAGCCTTAGGTAGGTTGCTCACCAATGAACTGCCGATTTCTAACAGAATATCTAACAAATAGCATGTCTTTTAAAAAATGTGACCTGAATAAAAAAGTGGAGGCTTGTACTTTACCAATAGACAGATTATAAAACATATGAAGCTTTATCCTCAAATGGGGACTATGTCCAAAGAACAAAGGTGAATCTTGTATGAGACTGTAAAAGTATAGACCTCAAGTGCCAATGAAAGACTATTATACCTACCACATTTAAGTGTTACTTTAAGTTAAAGTTAGATCAGAAGGAAATGAGACTTCACTTAATATTTGACAGAAAAATTACTTAAGAACAATTTTCACTGCAGTGTTGCAGTATCTGACACTAGAATAAAAATTTTTGCACTCTACATAATGGATGCAAAAAAAGGTGGGTCAGAAATCCTTCCCGCAAGGATTTTATAGGCCAGTGTTTATGAGGAATGCAAAGTCTAGCTACTGGGGATTTTTTAATTTCTTTTTTGTAATTATGTGATACACACACAACATTGGACATGTTCTTATTCTCTATGAATTTGCTAGTTTCAGTTTAGGAGCACTTCTATTTGAACGTAAGATAGCATACATACTGTTTGAATTTTGCCTTTTTGACAGAGTCATATCAGTGAGCACCGAATTAAATCAATGGGATTTATGGGTGCAAAGAAAAAGCTCACTACCTCACCCTGTTCGTTCTCTTAGAGATTTGACTTCAGAATTGAATCATCCAAAACAATCTAATTCTTCAAAGGCCATTCGTCTGTAATTATCCAGATAACATGTAAATTACATCTTGCCAAGTGTTGGAAATAAAGTTTTTGATCCTGTCATGCATATGTCTAAGAAACCATATGATGTTTACTTAACTGAAAAACAAATTTCGCCTGCTACCTGTCAATTAATCAACCAATAACTTAGTTTCAGGCTTATATGCAGAGCTGAATCCCTACTTAGTGGAAGTGACATGGTGAGTAAGTGACGATGGCAAAGCCATCTGAAAGGATTGCACTCCTAAGGCTAGATTTCCAAACAGCCCCACATTTGACGGAAGCGATGTAGACAACAGGACAGACACTTTCAGCTCGGTGGTTAAGAAGGCACTGCAGAAATTTAAAAGATTCCAGTAATGTCTTTCTATGATGTTATGATACTTGATTACTCACTATGCTGTATTACCATGCCCATGTCATATATAAATTTCATTTCTTTCCATTTCTCTGTGGTATCATTTCACAAAATTACAGGGCTGGAAGAGAATCTGATTTTCCAACATTCAACTTGACTCTGTTACCCAATTATGATGTGATTTTAAGTACTATTCCAAAGTGTTACACCCATCATCAGACA
This sequence comes from Aethalodelphis obliquidens, assembly GCF_003676395.1. Classification (NCBI taxonomy): domain Eukaryota; kingdom Metazoa; phylum Chordata; class Mammalia; order Artiodactyla; family Delphinidae; genus Aethalodelphis; species Aethalodelphis obliquidens. The sequence goes on from NW_020837983.1 coordinate 16,780,682, forward strand.
GCTTTAGATTATTTAAAGTTTACAAAGTATAAAATGTTTGTAATTTTTTAACATGTAATGAGAATAACTGATAGTCCTTCGTGAATTGTTTTTTGATGAGCTTCCTTTTCCTGTTCCCTTAGATGATTAAGAGAAAAGTATTTATCCCTCTCCACCTTTTTTTGGCTTTATATGTTCTTCTTTAAAGAATCTGAGGATTGCTTTAATTAAACAATAGGATGAAGGGGGAGAAAAGGGATATGTGTTAAGATTTGGCTGAATGTCAGGCATTGTGCTAGGTTTTTTGTAATATACTATGTCATCTAATTTCTACAACACTTGTGGTTCGTATTATTATCTCTATTTTATAGAGGACTCAGAAATATTAGATTCAAAGTCATGCAGCTAGCAAGTGGCAGAAGCAGGCTTCTTCTTTAAACCTAGGTCTTCCAACTCTATGTCTAGTGCTTTTCCTAGCACAACACACATGTAGAAACAGGTCATCAGGATAGCCTCATTCTCACCTACACTCTACTAATCTAGCATGTATCACCAAGGAAGTGGTCAGGATCACTCTAATACGGTTATCATGCATAACTCTTGCTTACTTTATCCTTAAAACATTCCAGGTGAAATATAGTTCACATAGAAAAACTGCTCCCAGAAACGAAAAGGTCTAAGGAAAATGATTACGTATGAAAATTCTCTGATTGAGATCTACAGTTAAAAAGGAACTGTAGTAGCACCTCTTAACTAAGGACAGAACCCACAAGAATTCAGTATCTCATTGCACTTCTCATCTCCAGGCTCAATTTGATCTGTATGTAGAGTGAGTAAACATTATTTAATTTAATCCTTCTGAAAGAGGTATGATTATCTGCATTTTTAAGATTATCTCAAAAAAACAATATTTAAAATTAAGTAACTTGTCCAAGGTCACGCAGCTAAACCTCTGTATCATACCATTAAAATCTTTCTGTTCAAGTTCTAATCCTTTTCTAGAGTTCCCGAAACATTTCTTCTTGCCATTAGCTCATTTTCACACTGTAACCCTATGGTCCTTCACCATACTTTGCTTCCTGGCAGTAAACCTCCTCATTAAGTCCACTTCCTTAAATTCTCCCTCTTGCTCTAAGATCTTCAGTTTGCTCAAAGATTCCACAGAATGTTTCCTTGAGCAGTACTGCCTAATGAAAAAGCTTTTCAAATCCTTCTCTTCCATAAACATTTTCCATGAACTTGTAATAAACAGTTGTATTTCACTTATTTATTGTAATGTATACATTTTGATTCATAGACATTCTCCTATTAGTAGCCACAAAAAATGACACATATCTTTATATATTAATCTAATAAATCTCTTTAACATTTGAACACTTCATTCACTTTGTTATTTTTGAGTTCACATTTTCTAGAGGCCAGTAATTGTGCCTGATAAGGCAATTTGGCACAAAGCCCATTAGGCCCCTCATTTGATGATAATAAATATGCCAAATGGCAAACTAGAGCACATTTATCTGCTAGGTGGTGTCCCAGGGACACTGATCTGTTCATTGAACATTTGGCACCTATTATGCTAAGTGCTCATGTGCTCTAAATGAAACATTAATTAAAACCACCTAAATTATTTGGTTTGGTTCTTCCCTAAGTTGCATGTGATTACAGGTATGTCAGGTGACCCCACTGCGTCTCAGTTTCTTCTTTTATAATAAGGAGATTAAATGATTCCCAAAGTCCCTTCTAGTGGTGTAGGTTCGATGTGGTTGTGTCACTTCCTAAACTGACAAGTCATACCTCTTAACTTTCCAAATTAGATATGGTTTAATCTTCATAGCTACGTAACTTAGAGAAAACTTCTTTTAAAAAGATACATAAATGACAAGAACTAACTTGGATGTACCGCAGATTTCTCTTAGCAATATTTTTATTTAAGTGTAAATGAATCATAAACACAAGGACTGTATTTCTCCTAAAAATAAACATGCCTAAAATCTCATGATATTTTCTTGGCAAAATGCACTTAGGCTTTTAGTAAACCCAAGACATTTGAAAATCAGATGATATACTGAGAACAGGATATTCGTGCAAGATTTATACCTATAAAATGAAGTAAATTGAGGCAATATGTTGGTTATTACAGGCTAAGGAGCTCTAGTGATTTTATTCCCCTGATATTAAAGTAAAAGTAAATTTGGGACTTAATAGTCTAGTTCAAGACCCAAACCACAAAGACCTTACTACTCCCTACATTCATTACATGGACTTCTCTGCCTATTAGTTAAACAAATTCCCCTATACCACTTGTTCCCAATTGATCATTTCTTTCAGACTGACTTAACTGGACACCGACTCTTTCCATAAGTTCTCCCTGTTTTCCAAAGTGTAGAATCTCTTTTTCCAACACACCACATATTTTGGGGTTTCCAAACAACTTTCAGCTCATGAGTCCCTCATCTTCATATAAACAAACAAACAAATAATACATCTGTTCCCTTGAAGCTCTTGCCAATTGACCATACATTCTTTTTCTTTTTTTTTTTTTTTTTTTGGCCATGCTGCATGGCATGCAGGATCTTAGTTCCCTGACCAGGGATTGAACCCATGCCCCCTGCAGTGGAAGCGCAGAGTCCTAACCACTGAACCACCAGGGTATTCCCCCCAATTGACTATACACTCTTTACTCAATTCTGACATTATCTTCTATTATCCTCCTGGTCATTTCCCTTGATTCAATAAAATCTTTGGCACCTGTTGAAACCATTTATTTCCTGCTATTGTGAGTAATGTCATCATCTACTGCATGACTCATCCAAACCTAAACAGAATCATCTTTGAACTTATCTTCTTTACTCCACTTGTTATCCTTCTCATGGACATACCCAGAAATGCTCCACTTCTGAAACTGGAAATGCCCTCTATCTACTCTTGAGACCACAGTTTTCTGACTTTCCCATAGATCTTTTCAATTTCATTAGACTCCAACTCACAGGTCTTTATACGTCCTCCTCTATTAGCCACTGCTTCCTTCTTTCTCCTCTACTCTCTGATCCATCACTTCTAAACTTCCCCTTCCTTGACACTATCCTTGCAAACATCTCCATCCAGAAAAGTCAACTAGGTTGCGAATGCTATTTAGTAAATCACACAACTGGGCATTGAATCAAGAGTTGAGTTCTCTCCTTCCTTCCCTAACTACTAATAGGAGAGAAGCAAGTGAGTCACATGGCAATAGTAACCATTCCTTCTTCAAGCCATTCCTCCCTTACACCTCAACTCCTAATCTATTTTCTCAATAGATAAAATGCAATTCATAAGAGAGGCAGTCCCTTGATTTCCAGAGAAAGGACAGAAAGAAAGATCAGATGATCTTTCTAAACTTTTATCCTTGGAGTGGAGGTGAAGTCCCCTCTCCACTACAGAGAGTTGAGGAGTGGCATTATTACCAATTAACTTCCTCAAGAACCTATAAGCCCTAACAGGTGAAAGGCAAGACTTTCTTGTTCTCCTTTATAGATGTAGAACCCCGCACAATGACTAACACATAGTAGGGGTTCAAACAACATTCACTTAAATCATGAATAAATGACTGGGTAATGGTCAGGGAATTTCTGACAAATATATTTGTATCTTCAAACCACCAGCTAGCTACTTTAGTTGCACGCTTTCTATATGTGGAGACCGAGATTTTGTTTCAGCAAACTATCTCAAACCATTTTCATGTGCCTTTGGTTTTAACAAAACTCAAAATATACTCTGCCAAGTATACTTCTCCATAGATTTTAAACACAAAATTCTTTCAGAGGAAATTTAATACTAATGTTTATGATTCATTTACACTTAAATCATCAAAATACCACTTAAGAATCTCATTTGGCTGTCTAATTTTGTGCTTCCCTAACTGGATAATTGTTTGTATATTTAAGACAAAATTATTATTTGCCCTTAATTATTTAGATGATTGTCTCAATTATATACTTTGTATCTTGCATGTAGACAAGCCATAATCAAACTAAAATGCACTTTGATTTCAGGATAATTAAGTCTTTCTTTATATTTGAGGATATAGTTTTTGTATGAGAGAACTGAAACAAGAAATAAGAAGTTTAATAGTACTCTTTTAGGGCTTCCCTGGTGGCACAGTGGTTGAGAGTCCACCTGCCGATGCAGGGGACATGGGTTCGTGCCCCGGTCCGGGAAGATCCCACGTGCAGCAGAGTGGCTGGGCCCGTGAGCCATGGCCGCTGAGCCTGCGCGTCAGGAGCCTGTGCTCCGCGATGGGAGGGGCCGCAGCGGTGAGAGGCCCGCGTACCGCAAAAAAAAAAAAAGAAAATGAAGACTCAGAAAGTTTAACTAACTTGCTCAAGGTTATCCTGATTTGTTCTGAGGGAGACTGGCTCCCTGACCATTCTGCAGTACTGAACAATTTACCCAGCATGAGCACTCCCTTAGGCATCAACACTCTCAACACACAAAGCATGTCACTAATGCCTTCAGATAATGTGGTCCAATCTCTTAACTCTTCAAAAAAACTTGTTTAAATGAAAGGTGCATATTTTATTACAGTATATAAATAACTTGGAAAACCTTAAAAAATATATTTCTGACCAGGGAACAGAGGACTGTTGCAATGACCAGAAAGATAAATAGATGTTAAAGCCAAATCTCCTTTGAAGGAGATAGAGCAGGAAGCACAAGGGAGTAAGTCGGAGCATTGCTGGAGCCAACTGTACTAAGATCTTCAACCTCATGGTCAGACCACAGTCTACATTCTAACTGGCTATGGTTGTTTCTGTAGAGATCTGTAAGTCCCTTACAATGATTATCATATATGGATCACATACACACTAAGGCTTGACCTTTGTTACTCTGAATATGTAGATGGACATGCCTAGCCTTTGCTCTGGCCCAGTAAGTAGGCTTGGTTTCCAGGGATATGATCCTGATTTCCAGCTTCAGAGATAACAGGTATCTCAGAGGACAATAAAGAACTGAGATGTACTCTTCTCCTCTATCTTCTATTCTTTGGACAATTCCTATGATCTGAACCTCAGAGATCAAATTGCAGTATCTCCCATACTAGCTTGTTATGACAACTAAGGTTGTAAAGGAAGAAACCATTCCAAGACTTTGCCTAATAAGTGCCATTAAACCAACAGTTGAACTCCCCATCCCCTCCTTAACTGCTAAGAACAGAAGCAGTTGAGTATATGGCCATACTAACCAAGGGATAAGTGACCAGGAGTCACTACGAATAGCAGCAAGCCCAGTCCTGCCAAAACTATAAAAATGATCCATACAAAAAATTCAGTGCTGTCAAGTCTATAAAATTCTATATATCATTTGCCTCTGATAGTTAGTTTTTGGCTATGACACAGAGAGACCCAGACAATCTCAAAAAAGAAGCTGAGAACTTACCTTATTCTATTTTTCTTACTACAACTATCCTTTGTTTAGAAGTCTGCACTTCTTGTTTAATTAAGAGGCAGTTGGCAATATTGCTTTTTATTTCAGAATATCCGTAAGGAAGAAACACCCGGTCCACATGGCACTGAGGAGAGAAGGATGAGATCAAATACTACGACCAACTCCTTAACATCAGGCACTACTCAGAATAGACCTGCATTTGTAACCCACCATTTTTTCCTGCTTGGGTACATCAATCATGTTGGGGGGGATCTGAGACTCAAAAAGAGGCTTAGGGCTTCCCTAGTGGCGCAGTGGTTGAGAGTCCGCCTGCCGATGCAGGGGACACGGGTTTGTGCCCCAGTCCCGGAAGATCCCACATGCTGCGGAGCAGCTAGGCCCGTGGAGCCATGGCCACGGGGCCTGTGCTCCACAACGGGAGAGGCAACAGCAGTGAGAGGCCCGTGTACTACAAAAAAAAAAAAAAAAAAAAAAAGAGGCTTAAATTCTCAAGTCCAGAGGGTTAGTTTTCCTGGCACATTTTTCTTTAGAAAAACAATTTTTTCTATGTGTGATTCATAGAAAACTAAGCTTCTCTTTTCATCAAAGATGGGTCAGTTAATTTAGCACAGTGCCACACACACCAAAGGCAAGAGGCACTTTCAAGGATCATTTATACATGTCAGTAAAGGGTGATTGAAACTGAATCTTTAAAAATAGACCTTTGCTGGTTATGATTTCATAATTCACCCCACTTCCCTCATTGCTCATTCAGTTGCAAATCATAATTTGCCAATAAAATTAGTATCAAAAGAGGTATCAGTCTATGAAAGCTGTATCATTACACAAGTATTCTTATCTTAGCAATCTAGGGATTTCATAACTTCAGTTTCAAAATTTTTCTGTTAATTAGTAACTACCAAATATATCCCTTTTGTTTAATTGTTTTAAAGCTCATTTATTATTTTCCAGATCTTCTGACTCAGACCTATGTTAGGTATCTAGCTAACATGCTTACCTGAATTCTAAACAATTATTTAATCTGTATATCAATAATGATGGTCTGCATAAGTGAGTACAGGACCTGCATAATTTTATAAAAATTTTATATACTGACTATATTTCTAATTTAACTAAGCTACTACCATCTTTCTCTACAAAAATAACAATTTCCTAGCTCTGACATTATTTAAGGTTGTCTCTTCTCCTCTCCTCTGCTGCTAGATGCCCTCTTACCTGATGTTGCCTATCAGAATGGAGACCGAAGATGCCAATACTGAGGGGACAAAGAATAAACCAACGTCTCTCAGGTAAAGCTCTAGGGTAAAAGGAGAGCTGGAAAGGTATGTATAAATCGTGTCTCTGCCTTTAATATCATGACTCTCTCAACACTACAGAGTTACTCTAATATAGGCATGCCAGGCACTGGGAGGGGCAGGCAGGCTTTCTGGCTCTCCTCCAATCAAGTAGCTCCATTTTGTCTATAGCAGAATCTATTCCAATTCAGATGGATGGTAACCACTAGAAGGCCATTTTGAACCTAAGCAAAGGAATGTTTCCTTTCTCTCTTTTTCTGCATCTTTAGCTCCTAATATTAGTTTTCTTTCTTAATCTTGCCAAAATAATGCATCTCAAAATGTGAGTATAAGACATAGCATTAGAAAAATATATCGGCCTTGGAGGAACCTCTTGAAAATTTTCTTTCAAGTTCTGCTTGCTGGTTGAAGGGTTTAGGCCAGGGTGGTACGTGTGCTATCAATCTCTTTTGAATCAAACAGAATTCTTAAGTTACCTCAATCACTTTTCCTTTTATCAGATCTACATGTCTACTATTTCCCTTTAAATAGAAGAAAACAGCCAACCTCCTTCTCTTTACTTCCTCTTCTCTACTTGCATAGTTCTTCCGTGCAGGGCTCAAAAGCCCTGGAGGAGAAATCTGTCCAGGGGTCTGGCAATAAGCAACAGTAATAAAAATGTCTAACAGAGATCATGTCATCTTGGACAAGTCATTTAACTGTTGATGCCTCTATTACCTCATCTGTCCAACAAAACAAAACAAAAATCTTCTAATACCTTACATATTTTTTTCAAAGTGTTTTTAAGTAAGCTATTCCCTATGTCTGTTTTAAGATTGAAATATAATTCACATACAGTGAAATGCACAGCTATTACATGTTGGATAAATGCTGACATATGCATACACTCATGTAACCCATATCCATATCAAATGTATCAATAGCTCATTTCCATCATACTAGAATGTTTCCTCATATCCCTTCCTATTCAGTCCCGCCACATAACCACCTCCCAACCACCAACCCCAGAGGCCACCATCATTCTAATTTATTTTACCAGAGATAGACTTAGCTGGTCCTAGAACTATATATATATAGATTCACAGAAGATATTATTTTGTGTCTGGTTTCTTTTGCTCAGAATGTTTTTCAGATGTATCCATGCTGTTGTATATATCAGCAGTTTGTCCCTTTTTTATTGCTCCTTAATATTTCATTCCTTATTTCTTTAATTCTAATCCCTCATTCCTTTCCTATTATTCTTTAATATCCCATTACATGAAATATCACAATTTATTTACTTATTTTCCTGTCGGTTTTTGGGTTTTGCCACTTACAAATAAGGTTACTATATACATCCTTGTACAAGCCTGTTTTGAGAAAATTTATTTTATCTTGAGAAATTTGGGAGTACAGCTGCTGAATCAGACCATCAACATATGTCTGACTTAAAAAGAAAATGACAGTATTGCAAAATGTTTTAGGCCATTTTACATTTCCAACAATAATACCTGAGATCTCCGGCTCCTCCACATTCTTGTCAAAATTCGGTGTTAGTATTTTTAATTTTAGTAATTCTAGTGCATGTGAACTGTTATCTCATTATGATATTAATTTTCACTTTTCTAATGAGGTTGAGGACTTTTTAATATGCTTGGCTGCTTACATGTATTTGTGAAGTGTTTGTTAAAGTATTTTTCCATTGTTTTACTGAATTGTTTTTATTTCTATTTTTGATTTACAGGAGCTCTTTACATATTCTTTTTTTAAAAAATTTTTTTAAATTTATTTATTTATTTATGGCTGTGTTGGGTCTTCATTCCTGTGCGAGGGCTTTCTCTAGTTGTGGCAAGCGAGGGCCACTCTTCATCACGGTGCGCAGGCCTCTCACTATCGCTGCCTCTCTTGTTCTCTGTGGAGCACAGGATCCAGAGGCGCAGGCTCAGTAGTTGTGGCTCATGGGCCCAGCTGCTCTGCGGCATGTGGGATCTTCCCAGACCAGGGCTCGAACCCGTGTCCCCTGCATTGGCAGGCAGATTCTCAACCACTGCACCACCAGGGAAGCCCAGGAGCTCTTTATATATTCTTAATACAAGTCCTATACATTCAAAATATAAATATGATTTATGCATTACAAATATTTTTCTCAGCCTGGGGCTTATCCATGTTCTTAATAGTGTCTTTTGATGAGTGTAAGTTTTAGATACTGATGAAATCCAGCTTAACATTCTTTATGTATAGATTTTCTTTTTCCGAAAAAATCTTTGCCTACCCCAAGGTTACAATCATATTCTCCCTTGTTTTCTTCTAGAAGTTTTATAGTTTTAGCTTGTATGTTTAAATCTATGATCCATCTCAAAATTTGTTTCTGTGTTGAACTAGGAATCAAGGTCAATTTTTTTTCCATATAAAATACCAGTTGTATCAGTTTATTCTGTAGAATAAACATTCTTTTCCCATTGAATAGTTTTGGAGGTTTTGTCAAATGTCAATTGACAGTATAAGTGTAAGTCTATTTCTGTACCATTGATTTACTTTTCTAACATTATGATGCACTGATTACTGTTATTTCATAATGTTTTGAAATCAAGGTAGCATGAGTCCTCCATTTTCTTCTCTTTTGATAATACTTTGGCTTTTCTGGATCCTTTGCATTCCATGTTAATTTATAATCAGTTTATCAATTTGTTACAAAATTTTGCCCTGATTTTTCATTGGGATTGCATTGACTCTATACACCAATTTGGGAATGAAACTTTTTAAAAAAATTATTAAGGAAAATACTGATAAAAAGACATTTCTGTAGATGGTATTTCAAGAAGTAGAGGAATAAATTGGCATTTGGATTTTTAGTGTAAATTTGCAGAACTTTTCCTAAGCAAAAGGTGTATGAATAAAGATGTATGATCCAAGTGCTATGAAATGTTCCAAACAAGTGGCAGAGAAGATTCATTAATTCAGTTTAGACTCTTATTGAGTACAATGTCATAGCTGGCTAGGAACTCTGAATATACGTGAGACAGTGCCTAGCACAGAGGCAAAATTCAATAACTGCTGAATGAGTAAATGAGAAAGGCACATTCATCAAAGAGTTTGTGGTCTAATAAGGGAGACACACATACAAACAAATGATTAAAAGGTAATAAGAAAAGACCAATGGGAGGACATGAGAGGGAGTTGCTAAATCTGAGAGGTCCTCTGACTGCAGTAAAATGCAGCATAAAATTGCATGGAGTTTACAGTCCTAAAATATTCTAATTAAATCTTAAAAGGTACTTAAGGAAAGGCCACTTATATTCTTTCTCTTTCTACTCATCCCTTCCCTGCTATTTAAAAAGAAAATAAATTTTAAAAATGCCACAGCTTTACAAGTAAAATTTAGGATTATTAAAGATTATTTACACCACACTTACCTAAAAATAAATATACCACTTTATTTTTCTGCGAAACTTGTAGTGGATGAAGAACAATAAATCTATTTTCCTATTTAAGGATCTTAATGTAACTAAGAAAAGAGCACTGGGATATGTTGGGTTTTTTGTGTAATTCTCGTTCACTTTAAGCATTAGTTTCTCTGGCTTTGTATGAAAATATTCTCCTTATACACTTTCATACTCATTTACTCAACTGTCAATATATACTTATTTATCATCTACTGCATGCCAGGAAAAAACATGATGATCTATAGTTTTATATACCAAGTAAAATAAAAATACTTTCTGTCAAGTTTAATATATGTGGATGTTGTCTGAAATAATTCTTGGAGGATTTTACTACATGAGTCAGAAAGATTAATCTTGGAAGAAGATATCTGGGAAATAAAGTGAATGCAGAATTTAATAAGGCCTTTTTTCTAATTAAATGATGATCTTTAAAAATGTATATCCTTAATAAATTTGCACTAAAATTTCATAAGATACAACAAATACCAGCATGGGAGGTAGTTTTGGGTTAACTATGCATTCAGGGCAGGAGAGACTAGAAGTTAAAAGTGTGCTGTGGTACACATTTTGTTTGGGGGAATACACAGAATCCACAGAGTTTGTTAAATTTCAGACAAAAAGGGAAATATATCCTAATAAAAGATTTCAATAGAGATAACAGCCAGAATATATGAAATAAATTACATCCAATGTAAAATTGTAAGGAAGAAAAAAATATGTGACAATAGAAAACAAAAAATACTAAATAGATGAAAATAAGTCCTATCTGACACAAGTAATAATGATAGGAAATGGAATAAATTTATGTGATCAAGACATAGATATACAGCTTGAATTAAAAACAATCCAGTAACATGACAAAAAGGATAAAAAATTTTAAAGGATAGGTGTCTCCTCAACCGCACCCCCTCCAATGAGGCTATAATAAAGACAATGACCCCATTTCTGATGCCTGATCATTGCTGACAGCTTTCAAGTCCCCAGCTTTCATTTACTCCTCTGCCCCACATCTGAGCAACAAGACTCTGAGCCCCCATTCTGGCTCCATCCACTAACCACAATAAAAACCCAAAGCCACCAGTGTCCCTTTCTTGTTTCACTCCCAATTGAATTTCAGTTAATTCTCTTTTGGGAATCCTTTTGCTGCTTACTACAATGAGTAATAACATCTATTTCCTACCTCATTGGTGCCTATGTGTCTTTCCTCTTATTATCCATAAATGCTTGAAAGAGTGTATGGATGGCAGCTGCCCAGCATCCAGCAGGGAATTCTGGGTACCTAAATAAAACAGAGGCCTTTCCTGACAACACTGTCTAAAATTTCAACTTACTTCCAGCAATTCTGTTTCTCCTCCACTGCTTTATTTTTCAGTAGCACTTATCACCACCTGACATACAATATGTTTTTACTTCTAGTTTTTCTTAATCTCTTATTATATGTTTTCCTACTAAAATACAAGCTCCTGACGAGCAAGATTATCACCTATTTCTTTCTTTATATCTAGGGCCTAGAACAGTGCCTGACAGCAGACATTCAATATTTGTTGAATGCAATAATGAAAAAGATATACCAGGTCAGCATAACCAAAAGAAAGCCTTGGAAGCAATCTTAATATTAGGGAAATAAATATTTAAGGCAAAAAATTGTAAGAGACAAAATGAGACATTACAAACTAATAAAATGGATGAGAGCTCAAGACGATGTAACAATCATGATATAATTATGCATCATGAAATATATGATCTTGAAATATATCAACTAGCAACTGTGAATTACTGACATAAGTGAACAGTACTTTTAGTTTGAGATGGTAACACATCTCTCTTTAAAACTAATAAATTGAGCAGCCAAAATAAACAAGGATATTGAAGTTCTGAATAATATAACTCATCTACATATATTATAAATAGAGAGAACATATCCAAACCCCAAAAATACAGAACACACAAATTTTTAAGCAAACTTGTAGAATTTATAAAGAAAAACTGATCAGAAACTATGCATGAAGAAAGCCACAACAGATTTTAAACAGCATCAGAAAGACTATGATTTTGGTCCTTGTTGCAACTTAGAAATCAATTATAAAATGATATAAAATAAAACATCACATGTCTAGAAAACACAAAAACATACTACAAAACAGTCCACTGGTTAGTGGGAATATTGTAACTGAATACTTAGAGCTTAATTAAAATACTACATGTAAAAAAATATAGAATATAGTAAGGTAGTATTTATAGGAAACTAGCTTTGCACATTTATTGAAAAGCAAGGAATATTGAAAATAAATGGACTAAGTATTCAAATCAATAAGATAGAAAAAGATGAACAGTGTAAACCCAAAGAATTTAGAAGGAACAAAATAATAAAAATAATGAAAAAAATGAAATAACTGGAGAAAAACAACAATAACTTACAAATACAGATTATCAGTTAAAACTTAAGATAGTTATTTGAAAGTGTTGATAAGTTAGACACAAACAACTGGTATTACTGCTGAAAATAAAAGAGGAAATCACAATAAATATAGTACAATGTAAAAGAGGAAATAACTGTGAAAATACAAAAGTTTAAATAGTATTAATCCATTTCCATATATCTATATAGTTCTCATCCTATAATGTGGTCTGTCACTGTCAAAGCCTTTTTCTTCTTTGTAAAGTATGAAATTTTAAAGTATTCTCAGATTATTTTTAAAGATACACATATACACTAAGTGGATCCAACTAATAAAATCCTTGCTTCCACCCACAACAAACTCTTCTCTGAACAAGATTTCCTCCTATCTGAGGTTCTGAGAGCATAGCACACGATGCTCTAGTCTTGTAGCCTGAGTTCTCTACCCATCATCTGAAGTTATCACAGGACAAAGAGAAAGACTTTTGGTTTAGCAAACAGAGCTCTTTATCACAGGATGCCTGTGTACTTCTCTCTCATCATCTTTTCACTCCATGAATTCAACTTTATCTCACAGACATAAATATGATGTTATTGATAGTTCCTGAATCTCATCTGTAAAATGAAAGAGTTTTACTATTCTTATCTCACAGCTTCAAGCTTCTATAGCCTTACTTCATAACCGCACATGGACAGCACATGAAAATCATGAGACTAAGATTTATATTTGATCTCCACATCACAGTTTTTAGCTATACTTACGATAGTGGAAAAATTGTAAATAAAAACATTTTATTGTGACTGTAAATTTGTATCTGCTAACTCTTCCTGTCTTCATGTTTTATCTCCCATCCAAACTAATTTCAAAGGCCTTTTGCAACACTTTTGTTACAAGACTAGAACAACAAAATGCACAAACTATGTAGTGAACAGCAAGGTATTTTAGCAGAGCATTAATTTATAAACACACTCAGCATGTATTACATATTGTAGCAGCTTCAATATAGCTTGTAAACTTTCAGCTTAGGTTTTTGTGAAAGATTTCCATTTTTCTTTAATAGTCTGTCACCCAGGCCTCCTTAATTCAAATTGTTATCACATCTTACTGTTCTTTCTGGTTCTCTTAAAGCAGATTCCCATTTAAAGACTTAGTCTTTGAAGACAGTCTCAATTATGTATTCACAGTTGGACTATGGATACCATTTTGTTTTATTCTTAAAACTTTTTGGCATTTAAATTTTGGAAAAATCATTACTACACATAACTAAGAGCATTTTTTAAGAGAGAAACAAGCAGAACCTCTCTTGCAGTTATACCAGTTCCCAAGTACATATGAATTTTTATTTAAAATTTAACGCTATTAAAAAGAAAACTGAGATCATCCACTGTACTTTGGAAGATGACTGCAGATCACCACAGAAGAAAAACATGGAGCCTCTTTAAATCCTCCATAGCAGTATAATTTAATTAATAATCAGATAAAGAAACAAATGCTAAATTTACAATAAAAAGTCAGAGAAACAAGCAAAAGCAACATGGACTGATGTTTAAATTCTGCCCTCGTTAGTTATTAAATCCGTAGTTTTTGTATTGTCAATAAAGGTTTAAAAGACATATGATCTTTAATTGCTAGTTACTATTAACTTAGGTTTCCTTGGTAGTTCTGTGCTAATTGATATGTATTTAGCTTTCAAAATTTAAATTGACCTAGATATTCACAATTTTTATAGTTATTTTCCTATTGTCATGTGCTTTGAATTAGACAAACTGTGTTTTGTACTTTTATTTTCAAAATAATAGCTGCTTCAATAATCCCATCAAGTTCTCAAATACAACCTGAGTGATTTATTTATTGGTAAGTTTCCCACTTTATTCAATGGCTGCATAAAACATGACATTACTTCTCTTTTGTTCTTCCTAATAATTATTCTTTTCTTGGAGGAAAAGAAAAATTGAAGATTGAGTGATTAAGCTTTTAAAAAGCAATTCTAATTGTTGATGAAAGATAAATGTGAAAGCATAACAAATAACTAAAAATTACCTGATTCCTCTACCTACTGTGTTAAATCTGTTTTGTCCTTACTTCCTTTAATGTATCATAGCATCAAAGATTTTCTTTCCACTGATTCCCAAAACATTTCTAAAGAGCAAAATGAAAATTTTAAATCAACACTGTCATATTAGTCTTATATGCTCAGGCATAAGAATATGAAAACTCTATGTCTATTTTATAATATTTTACTCCTCTTTCTTTTCCCTCTCAAGTCTTGACCTACTTTTACGACTAATCTTTAGCTAGTCATTTTTGTGGTTTTGAAATGTTTATATGTTTTCGTGTATTTTTATTCTGATGCATATTTACAAACAGGAGTAAATTATAATGCTACAAAAGGATAACAGACTAATGCAACCCACTTTGAAGAAACTTATGCAAAATTATTTTTCTACAATAAAACTTAGTATACAAAACGCAATTAAATCTTGGTTTCACTATGAAGTACATAAAACTCTTAAATACAATTTTTGAAACAAAAATATAATAAATATGTCATGAGTTGAGAAGGAAAAACATTTCTCAGTGAAGAAAGAAGACTAGTGCAGTTCAAATAAATAACTCATACTTTTTAAAAGAATAACGTTCACAGTAACAATGTAAATAGAATTCTATGTGCTAATTGTCTTTTCCTGTTCATACATTTGACCTTATTAATTTTAAATACCTCAACAATATAACATGGTATAATTCTTGATGATGTAATTCTTTTCCAATCTAGATAAATAACACAGATGTTGAAGGGGTTCCTAGAAGAAAATTTGTTTCAAGATGACTGAAAAGTATAGCTTTCAAAATTTCTAGTCCTTAGGGCATTTATAATGAATGAAACACCACCTTAAGTTAGAATGAGACTCTATATTGTAATCCACTCTAGCCAACTGAGGTAATTTTAACAATGAGTATACATTCTCCAAACAGCACCTGAAAAAGAAGTCATTTATTCAACTGATAAGTATCTACATAATAGTTAACATTCAGAATGTTTGCAATATGTATATATTTTAGGTTTTGTGGTAACAAACACATACACAAAAACAACCAAAGTCAAAATTTTAATTCATTTATTCCTTCGCACCATAACCATGTATATAAGAATATTCATTATAAGTAGCTTATGAGAAATACTGTATGTATTTCCAAAAAAGTCAGAAGATAAAGTAGAAGAAAAATATATTTAAAGATAGAAATGAGAAAATAAAATAACTAGGAATAAACAAGAAATATGCAGGGGATATATAATAATATTTTTCAATATTGAGATAAGATTCAATATTCCAATGTCAATTATTTCTAAATTAATCTATAAATTCAATTTAATATCAATAAAACCTCAAACTATAACTTTTAAAATTATGGCAAGTTTATTTTAAATTGTATATAAAAATAATTATAATGCTAAGCCTAGGTGAGGAATTCTGAAAAAGTAATATGCGATGGGGGACTCACTCTGCCAGATAATAACATTTATTATAAAGCTACAGTATTTTACATACTTTGGTACGGGACATAGACTAATCAGTAGAACAGGTAAGAATCCAGAAATACACCCATAAGTATATGGAAAAATATTATAGAACAAGGTGCTGCTTCAACACATGATGGTTGAAAGATAGAATATCTTTTCTTTACTGTTTGAATTGTTTAGCTGAGTGTGTGCATTAATTTTTTTTAATAGCAAGTATACATAATTCTTAGAGAATTTATATGTATAACACATATAGACATATATATATAAATAAAAGATATGTAATATATTAACATATACATGTATAAAAACTAAGTAGAATATGTGTATGCCTGCATATATACACTGTATATATACCTATATGTATATATATACCTATATATGCATATACAATACATAAGTGTGTGTCAAAGAAGAATAAAAATGTTTAAATATTGTTAAATATGTCATTTGTTATAATATTTCTAGTTTGTTTTGGGGTTTTTTTGTTTCAATTTGCCTCAAGACAATTTTATACTATAATAATATAATCTTAAACTCAGGATCTAAACAGGAAGAACAGCATTTGATGCTTTTTAATTTTCCACTGTAATTATAGCAATGGTATGAAAAAAAAGTTTCTGAAAAAATATCAATGAAAAAATTCTATATAAAATTTATTTAGAAATTTAGATATTATTATTTAAATACTATCAATTTAATCAATCAATTTAATAATTTTAAAACAATTTAAAATGCACTTTCTGCAATAATGAGGTATTCTAGAATTAGAAAGCAAATAAAAATAAAAGAATTTTGATAATAATTTTAGTAAGTAGCACATCTAACAAAAGAATTCTGATAGGACAATAATATAATGATAGTCCTTAACAAAATGTATATGAATGGAGACATCCCACACCAAAATGAGACGTTAATAAAATTAGCTGAAAAAATAAGCATAGAGATTGACAGCTCTGACACGAAAAAAATACGAATAGGGAAAGTGCCTACCCTAATTTCATGGAGTTCAGTTTTCAAACAGTGTTTAGATCATTGGTCTCCAAGTTCATTTACTCTTGGAAAAACAAAGCTTTCTCTTTTAAAGAAAAAAGCCTTATTTTAAAGACAGAGAGAGAATATTCTTACACTGCAACATGTTATTGACTTCAGTATAAACGAATCAAAAGCACATGGCTTGTAAGTTAAACGAAAACCCCTTCAGGCTACACGTTTTATCCAACTTAGAACAAACTAAAATAGGTTTAAGATGTAAAAATTACTCAAACTGTGGCCAAAAGTACCCATCCCTGAATTAAACAAAACACCATGATCATAAAATTCTGTATACACAATTCAGAAGAGAATAGCATGAGAAACTCCAATAATTATTAGAAGGTGAAATACACTTCTTCAGGAAATCCTGAAATCCTCTTCCAAAAATACACTGTATTTATAACATTTTTAGATATTTCATCCAAGCATCAAGTAATTTATGCATACAAAAAGGAATCACTCTGCAAAGTGATATTCTAATATGAAATACAGTGATAACTCTGCTTCATTAAGATGCCTTTTCTTTTATTAACACCTACTTCCTGCTCTCCCTATCCTAGACTCACAGCACCACTTCCTTCCTAATATACACACACACAACATACATTTTAACTTCTTTAGAATATGCCAAACCATTTCAATAATTTTGATGCTGTGGTGACTTTGTAATGTGTCAACCTAGCTAACTAATCCATATATCTTAGAATTCCTTTCCCTACATATTTCATTACAGTGTCCACAAGAGAGGATCTTGTGGGAGGTTTTGAAGGTAGAAGTAAAGCACTGGTCATTCTGTTGTTCAGACACATTGTTGCTTATCTTCTGCCTCACCTCATGGACATGAGGCAGTAGTGAGGTTTGTACTTCCTCGTTCTCCTTTGTATTATCCTCTGCACTTTCAACTCCTAGGACGGAGTTTGGGTTTAGTTCTATGATTAAGAGATTAGTTTTTCTATGAGAATACATAGAAGGCACCACTCTGCAAATTTTACTCAGCCATTCTTCACTCAGTATGACAATCTCTAGGTCCATCCATGTTGCTGCAAATGGCATTATTTCATTCTTTTTAATGGCTGAGTAATATTTCATTGTATATATGTAGCATCTCTTCTTTATCCATTCATCTGTCAATGGACATTTAGGTTGCTTCCATGTCTTGGCTATTGTAAACAGTGCTTCAATGAACACTGAGTATATGTATCTTTTCAGACCATGTTTTTCTCCAGATATTTGCCCAGGAGTGGGAATGCAGGATAATATGGTAGCTCTATTTTTAGTTTTCTCCACAGTGTTCTCCACAGTGGCTGTACCAACTTACATTCCCACCAACAGTGTAGGAGGGTTACCTTCTCTTCACACCCTCTCCAGCATTTACTGTTCGTGGATTTTTTGATGATAGCCATTCTGACTGGTGTGAGGTGATATCTCATTGTAGTTTTGATTTGCATTTCTCTTTATAATTACTGATGTTGAACATCTTTTCATGTGCCTCTTGGCCAGCTGTATGTCTTCTTTGGAGAAATGTCTATTTAGGTCTTCTGCCCATTTTTTGTATTTATTTTTTATTTTTTTATTTTTATTTTGTGGTACGCGGGCCTCTCACTGTTGTGGCCTCTCCCGCTGCGGAGCACAGGCTCCAGACGCGCAGGCCCAGCGGCCATGGCTCATGGGCCTAGCCGCTCCGCGGCATGTGGGATCCTCCTGGACCGGGGCACGAACCCGTGTCCCCTGCATCGGCAGGCGGACTCCCAACCACTTCGCCACCAGGGAAGCCCTTCTGCCCATTTTTTGATTGGGTTGTTTGTTTCAATGATATTAAGTCACATGAGCCGTTCGTAAATTTTGGAGACTAATCCCTTGTCGGTCGCATCGTTTGCAAATATTTTCTCCCATTCTGTGGGATGTCTTTTTGTTTTGTTTATGGTTCCCTTTGCTGTGCAAAAGCTTTTGCATTTAATTAGGTCCCATTTGTTTATTTTTGTTTTTTATCTCCATTACTCTGGGAGATGGATCGAAAAAGATATTGCTGTGATTCATGTCAGAGAGTGTTCTGCCTATGGTTTCCTCTAGGAGTTTTATAGCATCCGATACCACGTTTAGGTCTTTAACCCATTTTGAGTTTATTTTTCCTTATGGTGTTACTGTTCTAATTTCATTTTTTTACATGTAGCTGTCCAGTTTTCCCCGCACCATTTATTGAAGAGACTGTCTTTCCTCCATTGTATAGTCTTGCCTCCTTTGTCATAGATTAATTGACCATCAGTGCTTGGGTTTATTTCTGGGCTTTCTATCCTGTTCCATTGATCTATGTGTCTGTCTTTGTGCCAATACCATACTGTTTTGATGACTGTAGCTTTGATAGAAATGAATACTGGAAAGCACACTGAAGATCAGCCGGTTTAATATCTTCACTCTCTGGATGAGAAGCATGGGTCCAGCTAGGGGAGAGACTTCCAGGTGACAGGTCATCCCTGGAACCAGCAGGAGGCAGACAAGGCCCAGGCACCACCAGTCAGTCCACTGCTCACTCTTCCACATGACCACGTCCTGCAACAATCCCAGCACCCTGGAGAGTCTTTAATGAGATGTGCTAGTTATTTTGGTGACAAGGTATTTGAAAAATAAGGTCTGTGCTTTATACGACAAAATGCTACAGAAACAGAAGCCCATTTTATTCATCACTGCCTGTGAAGGATGATAGGCCTATTTTCTGATTTTGACATTTATTTGAAATTCAGATTCTATTGTATAACCTAATACAAATTGTGGAGATCATTAATATAAATGTGAAAATCGCAGGGTGAAGTGGGAGAACAAAGGAAAAGGAACATTCTTAAAGTTCAAGCCACTTTCCTGTGCCACTTTACGGCATTTAGTTATCTGCTCTTCTCAAACACAAAATTCAAACACTAACCTGAAATTCCTCTCCTCTCTGAATCTCTATCACCTATTCTGAATAAAGAACATCGTGGACCTCATCTACATCTGCATGTCCCAGAAGCTGTGGGCAAACTGCTATTTAAAGGAGCCCCGGTGTTGACCTCCTGGTGTAGAGGAGTCAAGATGCCTCCCTTATTTAATTTACCTGGAGGGGAGGTGGGCCCCTAACAAACATACTCTGGTAAACTAGCAGTTTTACAATCTCTGTGGTCCTGAGTCTTTCTGATATCTTTCAAATATCAAAATAGCAGCTTGTCTTGAAGATTTTTCACCTTTACAGCATATCAAAGAAAAACATCTCTAAAATCTGCCTTTTGTTCTACTAACATCTCTTGCAAAATGTCTGGTGGGAGAATAGATGAATTAACGCATATATGTGGAACCTAGATAAATGGTACAGATGAACCGGTCTGCAGGGCAGAAATAGAGACACAGATGTAGAGAACAAATGTATGGACACCAAGTGGGGAAAGTGGCAGGGGGGGATGAATTGGGAGATTGGGATTGATATATATACACTAATATGTATAAAATGGATAACTAATAAGAACCTGCTGTATGAAAAAATAAATAAAATAAAATTCAAAAAAAAAGAATAATCATGACCAAAAAAAGAGTACTAGTTTTTGTAAGAGACCCACACGATCCAGGTGAGAGGCAATAAGAAATGGCAAGGATTTCAGTACAAATTCATGGGCTTATTCTTGTTCTCCTTCACTATGTGTTTTGGGTTTCCAGCTTTATCTTGCTCTCTTTCACTTTATACCACCTCTCCTTTCCAACTATCTTTCCTTAGGACTTCAAGTTTCATCGTCATATGTGAAAATAACAGCTTTACAGAGGCCACTTAACCACAATTGCATTAGATCAAATCCTTGAAATAAAATGGCTAAAACACACACACACACACACACACACACACACACACACACACACACACGCACGTCCTAGTTGTTCTGCTTCTCTGAACCTTGATTTGTATAGACACTCAGAACTTAAGGCTCACTAGAGGCAGATGGGTAGTTTATGTGAGAATCAGAAAGACCTTCAAAGTGTCCTACCATTTATACAGCTACATGCACTGCAGATTTTCAAGTTCAGCTCTGAAAATGTGTATGCAACAAGTATTTCTTCAGATGCAAATGTTTATTTGAAATGTTCTTGGAAATTCTAGTCAGTATTCTTTTGGTTGCAAGTGACAGAAACCTATCTTCAACTAGCTTAGGTCAAAAGGTTCATCTATTGAGTTATGACGGCAAATAATAGGAAAGGCAGGAAAACTGGAAACAGGAATTGAGAAACCATCTGAACTTCCACTGACCTCTAAATTGCCCCTCTCTCTGTTTTAACTTCCGTCTCTCAAACTAATCTTTTGAGAAGAAGCTCAAAAAAGATCCTGGTACTTTCAGGCTCTATTTGCCTAAATGTAACCCAACAAAAGAAAGGGGCACTTTCCTTTAGCTTCTGTTAAAAAAAAAAAATCCTGGTGGAAGCTTCTAATCACCCTCTGTGATTAAGACACAGATAGGGAAGAAGAAAAAAGCTAAGTACTGTTTGACAGACTCTAGTGGAATCATAGGATTCAGAAATGGAGTGTACTTCCTCAAATAAGACAAGGTATGGCTACCAAGAAAAGGTGGGAAGGGGTTAAAACAAAACAAAACAACTACAGATATCCATGACACTGGGTTAGTTCAAATTTCCTTCAAGGTTTTGCCTACTTTCTCTCACATATAGGAATCATTATAAAATATATCTTATCCAAAAAGGCAGGATTATCTATAATAATGCAAACATTTAAAAAGGGTCATGGCTAATGTATTAATGTCAGTTTGGTGGAAGGTCTATGCCCACTGGACTCTGTTGACAGATACACCTTGTTCAGTATATGTATCAAGCATTTGAACCGGGGCAAAGATATGGGCTTGTTAAATTTACGGTCAATAAGAATCTGAGTGGGAGAGAAAACATGCTCAATGACTGAATACAGATCTAAAAGTACATCAAAAAGGCTGAATAACTGTTCACAGTCAACTAGTTAGAAATCAAAAATGATATACAGGAAGACTTTAATTTGTTTGAAAACCAACTAACCAACCAACAAATAACAGCAATTTTAAAATAGAGAAGGCCTTGCTTAATGGCAGCGCTATAATAAATATTTAGAAAGTATATTTTTATGTGGGCCTCTCCCTCTTTCTATCTATAGCAGACTCTTCTCTTTACTCAAAGGATGTGTTTTTATTGAATTTTAGGTAAAAAATTAGCTACAAACAAACACAGGTTGAAGAAATAGAAACAGAGCATTAAATTAAGAGGATTGTGTCTAAGATCAGAAACAAGACAAGGATGCCCACTTATGCCACTTTTATCCAACATAGTTTTGGAAGTTCTAGCCACAGCAATCAGAGAAGAAAAAGAAATAAAAGGAATCCAACTTGGGAAGGAAGAATAAAACTGTTACTGTTTGCAGATGACATGACACTATACATAGAAAATCCTAAAGATGCTACCAGAAAACTACTAGAGCCCATCAATGAATCTGGTAAAGTTGCAGGATACAAAATTAATATACAGAAATCTGGTGCATTTCTATACACTAATGACAAAAGATCAGAAATAGAAATTAAGGAAACAATCCCATTTACCATCACATTGAAAAGAATAAAACACCTAGGAATAAACCTACCTAAGGAGGCAAAACACCTGTACTCTGAAAATTATAAGATGCTGATGAAAGAAACCGAATATAACACAAACAGATGAAAAGATTTACCATGTTCTTGGATTGAAAGAATCAATATTGTTAAAATGACTATAGGCAATCTACAGATTCAATGCAATCCTATCAAATTACCAATGGTATTTTTCACAGAACTAGAAAAAATTCTAAAATTTGTACGTAAACACAAAAGATCTTAAATAGCCAAAACAATCTTGAGAACAAAGAACAGAGCAGGAAGAATCAGGTTGCCTGACTTCAGACTATACTATAAAGCTATAGTAATCAAAACAGTATGGTACTGGCACAAAGACAGACACATAGATCAATGGAACAAGATAGAAAGCCCAGAAATAAACTCATGCACTTATAATCAATTACTATAACAAAGGAGGCAAGAATATACAGTGGAGAAAAGACAGCCTCTTCAATAAGTGGTGTTGGGAAAACTGGACAGCTACACGTAAAAGAATGATATTAAAACATTCTCTAACACCATACACAAAAATAAGCTCAAAATGGATTAAAGACCTAAATGTAAGACTGGATACTATAAAACTCCTAGAGGAAAACATAGGCAGAACACTTTTTGACATAAGTCGCAGCAATATTTTTTTGGATCTGTCTCCTAGAGTAATGGAAATACAAACAAACAAATAGGACTTAATTAAACTTAAAAGCTTTTGCACAGTAAAGGAAACCATAAACAAAACAAAAAGGCAAGCTGTGGACTGGGAGAAAATATTTGCAAATGATGTTACTGACAGGGGATTAATTTCCAAAATATATAAACAGCTCATGTAGTTCAATATCAAAAATCAAGCAACCCAATAAAAAAATGGGCAGAAGACCTAAATCGACATTTCTCCAAAGAAGATATACAGATGGCCAACAGGCACATGAAAAGATGCTCAATATCACTAATTATTAGAGAAATGAAAATCAAAACTACAGTGAGGTATCACCTCACACCAGTCAGACTGGCCATCATTAAAAAGTCTACAAATAATAAATGCTGGAGCAGATGTGGAGACAAAGGAACCCTCCTACAATGTTGGTTGGAATGTAAATTGGTACAGCCACTGTGGAGAACAGTACAGAGGTTCCTTAAAAATCTAAAAATAGAGTTATCATATGATCCTGCAATCCAACTCGTGGGTATATATCTGGAGAAGACTCTAATTCAAAAAGATACAGACACCCAAATGTTCACAGCAGCACTATTTCCAATAGCCAAGACTTAGAAGCAATCTAAATGTCCATTGACAGATGAATGGATTATCTTCTCATGCAGTTTTTGCAACTAGGAAACTCCAACCCTATACATTATGATGAACACTAACTTTATCCCTGATTCAGCTTTACTTTAATGTTTTTGTTCCCTCTTTAATCTTTTTCTCATTTATCTTCTATCTTCTTGACTTATATGTATTTTTATAAGCCACTTAAAATCATTTTTTGAAGATGAGTTTAAGTAAATCAATCACTAAACAAATTCTTATATTTTATTAAGAAAGATCTTCTTCATGCATAATTGAACTTCTCCCCATTGTAAATTAATCTGATTGAAAATTTGGCCTGCAAAGAGAGTAAATTTGAATGGGAGCCATTTTGAAAAAAGAGAATTCAGAGTTTTGTTTTCAACTTAGACTAACAAGTGACATTTTCCCTTTATAACTTTTTTAAAAAGACCCCCTAATGTAAAATTACATAGCCTCCATTCTAGAAGCAGAGTCACTGATTATATAATTTCTTGAATAATAAAATGAACAATGCTATTCCATTTATATATTTATAATGTTTATTTTTCTTCATATGTCATGACAGACTGATATTGGCCATGTCTGAATAAGGATTTGATTAAGACCAATAACTGTGTTTAAAAAATTGTCCTTTGGGCCTTTCCGGCTCAGCACGCGGCGCCAAGGGAGAACCCTGGGGGCGCTGTGCTGCAGCCTCTTGGTCCCCGTTACCTGTTCAAGCCCTGCGTTCAGGGGTGCGTCCCTTGCCGCCCCGGTACCCTTACGTCTCTCAGCCCCCGACTTTTGCTCTGAGAGGCCCTGACCGGGCGCCGAGAGGGTGGCGGTGTCGTGTGCTACCGCCCCTCTCCCCCGAAGGCAGCGTCCAGTGCTAAAGAAAGGCGTGAACAGAGCCTGCAGGGCTTTGGTGCGCCGCGGCTGGCCGGGAGAGAGTCCGGGGAGGGGTCTGGACCTGCCGAAGAGGCAAGAGACTTTTACGTCCCTCTTTGTTTCCTGGTGCACGAGGAGAGGGGATTAAGAACGCTGCTTGAGAGAGCTCCAGGGACGGGCGCGAGCCGCGGCTAAGAGTGCGGAGCCCAGAGACGGACATGGGACGCTAAGACCGCTGCTGCCGCCGCCAGGAGGCCTGTGTGCGAACACAGGTCACTAGCCACACGCCCTTCTGGGGAGCCTGTGCAGCCCGCCACTGCCAGGGTCCCGGGATCCAGGGACGGCTCCGCGGGAGAGCGCACGGCGCGCCTCAGGCTGCAGCGTCACGCCGGCCTCTGCCGCTGCAGGCCCGCCCCGCACTCCGTGACCCTCCCTACCCCCCGGCCTGGGTGAGCCAGAGCCTCCGAATCAGCGGCTCCTTTAACCTCGTCCTGTCTGAGCAAAGAACAGACGCCCTCCGGCGACCTACACGCACAGGCAGGCGGGGCCAAATCCAAAGCTGAGCCCCTGGGAACTGTCAGAACAAAGAAGAGAAAGGGAAATCTCTCCCAGCAGCCTCAGAAGCAGCGGATTAAAGCTCCACAATCAACTTGATATACCCTGCATCTGTGGAATACCTGAATAGACAACGAATCATCCCAAATTAAGGAGCCCTGTGGATGAAAGGCTCTTGGTGCTGCAGCCAGGAGTCAGTGCTGTGCCTCTGAGGTGGGAGAGCCAACTTCAGGACACTGGTCCACAAGAGGCCTCCCAGCTGCACATAATATCAAACAGCAAAAATCTCCGAGAGATCTCCATCTCAACGCCAGCACCCAGCTTCACTCAACGACCAGCAAGCTACAGTGCTGAACATCCTATGCCAAACAACTAGCAAGACAGGAACACAACCCCACCCATTAGCAGAGAGGCTGCCCAAAATCATAGTAAGTCTACAGACACCCCAAAACACACCACCAGACGTGGACCTGCCCACCAGAAAGACAAGATCCAGCCTCATACACCAGAACACAGGCACTAGTACCCTCCACCAGGAAGCCTACACAACCCACTGAACCAACCTTAGCCACTGGGGACAGACCCAAAAAACAACAGGAACTACGAACCTTCAGCCTGCAAAAAAGGAGACCCCAAACACAGTAAGATAAGCAAAATGAAAAGACAGAAAAACACACAGCAGATGAAGGAGCAAGATAAAAACCCACCAGACCTAACAAATGAAGAGGAAATAGGCAGTCTACCTGAAAAAGAATTCAGAATAATGATAGTAAGGTTGATCCGAAATCTTGGAGATAGAATGGACAATAGATTGGACAAATTGCAAGAATCAGTTAACAAGGACCTAGAAGAACTAAAGATGAAGCAAGCAACAATGAACAACACAATAAATGAAATTAAAAGTACTCTAGATGGGATCAGTAGCAGAATAACTGAGGCAGAAGAACGGATAAGTGACCTGGAAGATAAAATAGTGGAAATAACTACTGCAGAGCAGAATAAAGAAAAAAGAATGAAAAGAACTGAGGACAGTCTCAGAGACCTCTGGGACAACATTAAACGCACCAACATTCGAATTATAGGGGTTCCAGAAGAAGAAGAGAAAAAGAAAGGGACTGAGAAAATATTTGAAGAGATTATAGTTGAAAACTTCCCTAATATGGGAAAAGAAATCATTAATCAAGTCCAGGAAGCACAGAGAGTCCCATACAGGATAAATCCAAGGAGAAATACGCCAAGACACATATTAATCAAATTGTCAAAAATTAAATACAAAGAAAACATATTAAAAGCAGCAAGGGAAAAACAACAAATAACACACAAGGGAATCCCCATAAGGTTAACAGCTGATCTTTCAGCAGAAACTCTGCAAGCCAGAAGGGAGTGGCAGGACATATTGAAAGTGTTGAAGGAGAAAAACCTGCAACCAAGATTACTCTACCCAGCAAGGATCTCATTCAGATTTGATGGAGAAATTAAAACCTTTACAGACAAGCAAAAGCTGAGAGAGTTCAGCACCACCAAACCAGCTCTACAACAACTGCTAAAGGAAATTCTCTAGGCAAGAAACACAAAAGAAGGAAAGGACCTATAATAACGAACCCAAAACAATTAAGAAAATGGGAATAGGAACACACATATCGATAATTACCTTAAATGTAAATGGACTAAATGCTCCCACCAAAAGACACAGATTGGCTGAATGGATACAAAAACAAGACCCATATATTTGCTGTCTACAAGAGACCCACTTCAGACCTAGAGACACATACAGACTGAAAGTAAGGGGATGGAAAAAGGTATTTCATGCAAATGGAAACCAAAAGAAAGCTGGAGTAGCAATTCTCATATCAGACAAAATAGACTTTAAAACAAAGACTATTAGAAGAGACAAAGAAGGACACTACATAATGATCAAGGGATCGATCCAAGAAGAAGATATAACAATTGTAAATATTTATGCACCCAACATAGGTGCACCTCAATACATAAGGCAAATACTGACAACCATAAAAGGGGAAATCGACAGTAACACATTCATAGTAGGGGACTTTAACACCCCACTTTCACCCATGGACAGATCATCCAAAATGAAAATAAATAAGGAAACACAAGCTTTAAATGATACATTAAACGAGATGGAGTTAATTGATATTTATAGGACATTCCATCCAAAAACAACAGAATACACATTTTTCTCAAGTGCTCATGGAACATTCTCCAGGATAGATCATATCTTGGGTCACAAATCAAGCCTTGGTAAATTTAAGAAAATTGAAATTGTATCAAGTATCTTTTCTGACCACAACGCCATGAGACTCGATATCAATTACAGGAAAAGATCTGTAAAAAATACAAACACATGGAGGCTAAACAATACACTACTTAATAATGAAGTGATCACTGAAGAAATCAAAGAGGAAATCAAAAAATACCTAGAAACAAATGACAATGGAGACACAACGACCCAAAACCTGTGGGATGCAGCAAAAGCAGTTCTAAGGGGGAAGTTTATAGCAATACAAGCCCACCTTAAGAAGCAGGAAACATCTCGAATAAACAACCTAACCTTGCACCTCAAGCAATTAGAGAAAGAAGAACAAAAAAACCCCAAAGCTAGCAGAAGGAAACAAATCATAAAAATCAGATCAGAAATAAATGAAAAAGAAATGAAGGAAACAATAGCAAAGATCAATAAAACTAAAAGCTGGTTCTTTGAGAAGATAAACAAAATAGATAAACCACTAGCCAGACTCATCAAGAAAAAAAGGGAGAAGACTCAAATCAATAGAATTAGAAATGAAAAAGGAGAGGTAACAACTGACACTGCAGAAATAAAAGAGATCATGAGAGATTACTACAAGCAACTCTATGCCAATAAAATGGACAATCTGGAAGAAATGGACAAATTCTTAGAAATGCACAACCTGCCAAGACTGAATCAGGAAGAAATAGAAAATATGAACAGACCAATCACAAGCACTGAAATTGAGACTGCTATTAAAAATCTTCCAACAAAGAAAAGCCCAGGACCAGATGGCTTCACAGGCGAATTCTATCAAACATTTAGAGAAGAGCTAACACCTATCCTTCTGAAACTCTTCCAGAATATAGCAGAGGGAGGAACACTCCCAAACTCCTTCTACGAGGCCACCATCACCTTGATACCAAAACCAGACAAGGATGTCACAAAGAAAGAAAACTACAGGCCAATATCACTGATGAACATAGATGCAAAAATCCTCAACAAAATACTAGCAAATAGAATCCAACAGCACATTAAAAAGATCATACACCATGATCAAGTGGGGTTTATTCCAGGAATGCAAGGATTCTTCAATATACGCAAATCTATCAATGTGATAAACCATATTAACAAACTGAAGGAGAAAAACCATATGATCATCTCAATAGATGCAGAGAAAGCTTTTGACAAAATTCAACACCCATTTATGATAAAAGCCCTGCAGAAAGTAGGCATAGAGGGAACTTTCCTCAACATAATAAAGGCCATATATGACAAGCCCACAGCAAACATCATCCTCAATGGCGAAAAACTGAAAGCATTTCCACTAAGATCAGGAACAAGACAAGGTTGCCCACTCTCACCACTCTTATTCAACATAGTTTTGGAAGTTTTAGCCACAGCAATCAGAGAAGAAAAGGAAATAAAAGGAATCCAAATCGGAAAAGAAGAAGTAAAGCTGTCACTGTTTGCAGATGACATGATCCTATACATAGAGAACCCTAAAGATGCTACCAGAAAACTACTAGAGCTAATCAATGAATTTGGTAAAGTGGCAGGATACAAAATTAATGCACAGAAATCTCTGGCATTCCTATATACTAATGATGAAAAATCTGAAAGTGAAATCAAGAAAACACTCCCATTTACCATTGCAACAAAAAGAATAAAATATCTAGGAATAAACCTACCTAAGGAGACAAAAGATCTGTATGCAGAAAATTATAAGACACTGATGAAAGAAATTAAAGATGATACAAATAGATGGAGAGATATACCATGTTCTTGGATTGGAAGAATCAACATTGTGAAAATGACTCTACTACCGAAAGCAATCTATAGATTCAATGCAATCCCTATCAAACTACCACTGGCATTTTTCACAGAACTAGAACAAAAAATTTTGCAATTTGTATGGAAACACAAAAGACCCCGAATAGCCAAAGCAATCTTGAGAACGAAAGAAGGAACTGGAGGAATCAGGCTCCCAGACTTCAGACTATACTACAAAGCTACAGTTATCAAAACGGTATGGTACTGGCACAAAAACAGAAAGATAGATCAATGGAACAGGATAGAAAGCCCAGAGATAAACCCACGCACATATGGTCACCTTATCTTTGACAAAGGAGGCAGAAATGTACCGTGGAGAAAGGACAGCCTATTCAATAAGTGGTGCTGGGAAAACTGGACAGCTACATGTAAAAGTATGAAGTTAGATCACTCCCTAACACCATACACAAAAATAAGCTCAAAATGGATTAAAGACCTAAATGTAAGGCCAGAAACTATCAAACTCTTAGAGGAAAACATAGGCAGAACACTCTATGACATAAATCACAGCAAGATTCTTTCTGACCCACCTCCTAGAGTAATGGAAATAAAAACAAGAGTAGACAAATGGGACCTAATGAAACTTAAAAGCTTTTGCACAGCAAAGGAAACCATAAAGAAGACCAAAAGACAACCCTCAGAATGGGAGAAAATATTTGCAAATGAAGCAACTGACAAAGGATTGATCTCCAAAATTTATAAGCAGCTCATGCAGCTTAATAACAAAAAAACAAACAACCCAATCCAAAAATGGGCAGAAGACCTAAATAGACATTTCTCCAAAGAAGATATACAGAGTGCCAACAAACACATGAGAGAATGCTCAACATCACTAATCATGAGAGAAATGCAAATCAAAACTACAATGAGATATCATCTCACACCAGTCAGAATGGCTATCATCAAAAAATCTAGAAACAATAAATGCTGGAGAGGGTGTGGAGAAAAGGGAACCCTCTTACACTGTTGGTGGGAATGTAAATTGATACAGCCACTGTGGAGAACAGTATGGAGGTTCCTTAAAAAGCTACAAATAGAACTACCATATGACCCAGCAATCCCACTACTGGGCATATACCCTGAGAAAACCATAATTCAAAAAGAGTCATGTACCAAAATGTTCATTGCAGCTCTATTTACAATAGCCCAGAGATGGAAACAACCTAAGTGTCCATCATCGGATGAATGGATAAAGAAGATGTGGCACATATATACAATGGAATATTACTCAGCCATAAAAAGAGACGAAATTGAGCTATTTGTAATGAGGTGGGTAGACCTAGAGTCTGTCATACAGAGTGAAGTAAGTCAGAAAGAGAGAGACAAATACCGTATGCTAACACATATATATGGAATTTAAAAAAAAAAATGTCATGAAAAACCTAGGGGTGAAACAGGAATAAAGACACAGACTTACTAGAGAATGGACTTGAGGCTATGGGGAGGGGGAAGTGTAAACGGTGACAAAGCGATAAAGAGGCATGGACATATATACACTACCAAACGTAAGGTAGATAGCTAGTGGGAAGCAGCCGCATAGCACAGGGAGATCAGCTCGGTGCTTTGTGACCGCCTGGAGAGGTGGGATAGGGAGGGTGGGAGGGAGGGAGACGCAAGCGGGAAGAGATATGGGAATATATCTATATATATAACTGATTCATTTTGTTGTGAAGCTGAAACTAACATACATTGTAAAGCAATTATACTCCAATAAAGATGTTAAAAAAAAAAAAAAAAAAAAAATTGTCCTTTGATTTTTGACAACAGCTAGCTGCTCATGCTTTGGTTAAACCTTTACAGTCTGTAACGTTGGTCTCCCATGTTTGAAGGGCTCTTATTGGGGGACAAAGACTTGACTTGCTCTGCTCTTCACCCAGTGACTCATAACACTGAAACAACCTAACTTTGTCTTCATTGTGATAGAAATGTTCTCATTTAATAGTTGTTACAGACCACAGCTCATTCGATGAGCTCCACTTAGCTGTAACTCTGTAAATACATTTCCTATAATTGGTGCTGATACGGGAGAATTAACCTTTCAGGCCTCTTTCCATTTGATCCTACCTGTTGACATTTGTATGCCAAAAAAAGAATACGTCAGTGGCATGAGAAAGAGTAGATATGAAGTTCCAAAGTGCTTGTCTGCCAAATAGACAGGTTTAACTGAGTAAGGTGACTGGGAAAAGTGTGAAGATCATGCCAGACATTGGGATATATGTTTAGAAACAGGAAAAAAACTGACTAGCAGGGAAAGCTGATGGGAAGAAAATCTCTGGGAAGAAAGCAGATGATGGCAGGTGACAAAGTGGACCATGAAGAGGTGAATAGAGGAGGACAATTTGCAGAGATACATGTAGTACTCAACATGAAAACTGGGCAGCCGGTCAAAGAAACATCAGCCTTGACCAGTCAAAAGCACATTTTGATTTGACTATTCACATCTTGTTGTTTGAGTGAGAATTTCCTTGATCATCTGGGAAAGTAGGGAAGGCCAACACACAAAACACTTGTGGAGGCTTATAGAGAGGATGAAGGTGACAGAAAAATGACTTATGATTATAATACTGTGGGGCCACATAACAAAATGTTCACTCTGGGTAATGGATATCTGTTTTTAATAAAGGAGTAGGGGGGAAATGCTACTAAATCTACCTGTATACAATGACAGGTGCTTAAATCTTGCTCATTTATTTTCTAGCCTTGTGTAATTACATTTCTTTATTTTTGTTTAAAGAATGCTTTCTTCAATTGGCTGTATAAGTCCCAAGAGGGCAGGGATCACATCTACTTTGTTCACTATTCAGGATACAGTAACAAGCACAACACCTGTCATACAGAAAACATTGAATATATATTTTACCAAATAAATAAATTAGTATATGAATGGCAAAACTCAATTTACATGGATGTTTACTGGTGTGTGGCTGACTTCTAAAACTATGACCACTGAAAACTAGAGTTTTTGGCTTCTATGTTGACAAAATATCAGTATATTTGAAACACCTAAATGAGCACTTTTGTGTTTAACTAAATATTTATCATTTTATAGGAACTGTGTTAAAGAAGTAGGACTTAGCAATACTTTTAGTGTTTTCTGGCTCTGGAGAAGTGAGAACAACCATAAATAGAACTAGAGTCCTGTTTTGGTTTTGGGGTTTTGTTTTTTAATTTCTGGAAGGTATGGACACCACTGAAAATACTAAATATTTAAAAGATGGAGAATTTAGATTAGTTTTAGGATCATACAATAGGTTCAGTCTTTCCTCCATTTGGTTGTCAATCTCTGTACTCAAATTAAGAGGATATTTGAATCTATTTGTCACCCCTCTCTGCTTACACTTAGATTTGAAAACTAGATAGCACTTGGGTAATAGAGTGACTTAATTTAGACAATGCCATATTTTAAGAAGGCAGTGACATATATATATATATATATATATATACACACACACACACACACACAAATAAATTTCCCAGAGCTGAAAAAATCTCAGTACATCTAATCTCTAACTTCTTTTCCTACAAGAGAATCTAAGCAAAATCTCTTTTGTCGTTTTTTAGGAAGCAGCATGCTCCTCATCACCAATGATACTGGTAACATCTCAGGAGAAACAGGTGCCTGTGCATATGGGTCTCTGAGCTCACAGGGTCCTGCTGAACCCTCTTGTTGGCAATCCATATAGTCCCTATTGAAGGAGTGAGATTTTGTGGAAAAAAATCCATCTTCAAACCCAGCAGTAATAAAATGTCAATAGCAGGAATAATTATATTCCCATGTGGAGCGGTTAAGGAAAATAGAGAAAAGGGGTAACCACGTAGGCACTGGCAACTCTACAGTTTCTTTTTGGCAATCTTGTATTGAAACTCTCACAATAATTTACTTTCAAGACCATGAAACTGAGTTTAACTCACTAAAGCCTGCACGAAAATCTCATTTTCAGAAATCTTCAATTGCTTACAATTGATTACATCTTGAAAAGTCTCACCAAAGCCAAGATTCCGCTGCATAGATTATTACCTTGTGCGGTAGGAACAAAGAGAGGAGCCTACAGGAAAACATGTTCCTTCCGGAAGAAGCATGCCTTTGAGAACAATAACCAACTTAGGAATTGGAGCTTATAACTTAGAAGGCATCTATTTTATTAAATAAATGTGCCTGCTGGAAATTGATCTTCATTTATCCTTGTTTTTTGTTTTTTCCTAAGAGGTCGTACCTATAAACAGTAAAATATTTAAATATGTAGACTTGAGAAGCAGCAAAACAAAACAAAAAAATTGTGTAGATTGGGATAGTGCTGTAACATCTTTTTGTAACCTCTCCAGAAATACATAAATATGAGATTAACCTCAGCCAAGTAAGTGTTAATGTTGCTCTGTTCTGTTGCCTGGAATGTATAGGAAGTTTAAACCAAAGGCAAAAATATATTTTACTACCTTCTCAT
The DNA here is from genome assembly GCF_003676395.1 of Aethalodelphis obliquidens. Taxonomy (NCBI): domain Eukaryota; kingdom Metazoa; phylum Chordata; class Mammalia; order Artiodactyla; family Delphinidae; genus Aethalodelphis; species Aethalodelphis obliquidens. Next base: position 16,814,622 of record NW_020837983.1, read on the forward strand.
CCTCCACTCCTCTTGGCTTTGTGTTAAAAGAAAGGTTTTGTTGTTAGAGGGCAAAGCAGAGGCACACAATCCCAGACAACTTCTTGATGGCTTGCTGAAAGCAGACTAGTACTTACGATGCTCAGCTCCTACGTCAGATTACCAGAATTTGGGTTCCAGACCCACCAACTAATAGCTTGCTGATATGAGCAAGTTATTTAGCTTTTCTAAGCTTTATCTAAAAATGAAAACCTACTCATCACACAATGTAAGTGTTTAAGATGACTGGTATGTGCCTAAGCATCAGAAATGTTAGCCATTATTATGATAAATATTGATTTCCTATGAAAGAGTGTGTATGTGTGTCGTCAATCTCTGTACTCCTATACTCTAGCAGTAAAGGAAAAGGTATATAAATGAATATTTTGGTTTTGTTTTTTTAAATACACTATTTTTTAGAGCAGTATTTTTTTACATCTTTATTGGAGTATAACTGCTTTACAATTTTGTGTTAGTTTCTGCTGTATAACACAGTGAATCAGCTATACATATACATATATCCCCATATCTCCTCCCTCTTGCATATCCCTTCCACCCTCCCTATCCCACCCCTCTAGGTGGTCACAAAGCACCAAGCTGATCTCCCTGTGCTATGCAGCTGCTTCCCACTAGCTATCCATTTTACATCTGGTAGTGTACATATGTCAATGTTACTCTCACTTCATCCCAACTTACCCTCCCACTGTGTCCTCAAGTCCATTCTCTACATCTACGTTTAGAGCAGTTTTAAGTTCACAGCAAAACTGTGGGGAAAGTATAGAAAGTTGACATATACTCTCTGCCCCCCAACACGCACACACTCCCACATTATCAACATCCCCCACCAGAGTGGTACAGTTGTTACAACTGATGAATCTACATTGACACATCATTATCACCCAAAGTACACAGTTTATATTAGGGTTCACTTTTGGTGTTGTACATTCTATGGGTGTTTATATAAATGATTTTTATTTCCAAATACGCTGAGTAATAGTCCTTTACCAGTATACATAAATAATTCAGTGACTATTAATGAAACCCATCTTATTTCATTAAACCTGCAGTTGACTGGGAGATATAACAAAAGAGCACTAAAAGACATATCTTTCACTGCAAGGATTTTACTATTTTAATGAAATAATAAGTGATACTATAATATAAAATTCTTAACCAAGTGCTTTTCTGAGTGTCTACATGAAAGGCAGTATCCTAGAACCTTCTGCAGGAGAGGAGGCAGGGAGATAAAAAATAATTTAGATGTATATAAATATGTGTAGATATATATTAAGCTTTTTATTCTACTGAGCTTTAAGTTTAATATAATATATAAGACATACATCTAGATAATTACAATTAAAAGATGAAAGTGACAAAATGATGTGATCGAGAACTGCTGGAATATAAAGACTTGCTGGAACTCACAAAGGGGAGAGATTTATCCTGACTAATCTGATGTTGCTTAACAAGACTGTTAGTTTATTAACAGGTTCTGAACAAAGCCTGAACCTTTTTTGGGGGGAAGAGCAGAGATAAAGTTACAGGGTCAAGGAAATGTGAAAAAAGGTCATTTAGTCATTCAATCAGTTCAGCATAAATTTATCCTGTGCCTACCTGGAACCAGTTGGTGCTGGAGATATGGCAGTAAACAAAAGAGGCAAAAATCCTGTCCTTGAGGAACTTACTCTCCATTGCAGGGAAGCAAATTTTCATCAGACAGAAACAGAGACAAACAATCAATAAATAAAACAAAAAAGTTGGGGAGGAGAGAGAGAAAATGTTTGGATAGGTACACTGACAGTCCTGAAGGTCAAGCCAGAAAAATCAGACTTTTGTTGTTTAGACAAAGGTAAGTCATTAAAGTTTTTTGAGCAGCAAAATATCCTAATCAGATCTGTACCTCAAGAAGATTAACGAGGTAGCTAATTAACAACATAAAGTCAAGAAGAGAGGAATGGGTAGACATCACAGCAGTTCTGCAAACTAATAACATGGATAAGCAGGTCAAGGGAGAGATAAGTCAGGTACTTGAAGAGAATATACAAGGAGTCTGTAGAGGCAATGTTAAGCTCTAAGGGCACAGAAAGTTTGTGTCTTCCAAATAATGCAAGGCAGTGCCTTGCCAGCACTTCATGGCATAACTCTTCACAGAAGAGATTAAATTTGAAGTGTTCCCTCTTCCTGTGGCAGATTAATTCTCTTCAAAGTGGTCAATTAACTTGATCTTTACCGCTTTACAAATATTTCCTTCTTTTGCTGAAAGCAATGACTGCTGAGGTAGAAATACTCGGGCTCCAGATAATCAGAAGAGGCCTCCCATCATTAAGTGTCCCTATTCTGAAAGGAACTCTGAGGAATTGGGAAAAAAGGACCTCATCGTTGGAGTTTAATTCTATTGTCTTCCTTGCTACTCATCTGTTTAGCAAATGAAGAGAGCAATTAACGATGACATGAATGAAAAGCAGAGGGAAATGTGTAGGCCAATCCACAACTGTCTCCAAAATGAGCTTGATGCTTATTTTCCCAGTCTTTAGACCCCCCACCTTTATCCTTGATTTTTCGTTATTTTTCCATTATTCTCAAAAGCACTAATGTACAAAGTGAGTCTCTAGTCAACTTGCAACAAGGTGGGGTAAAGAACTGTCTATTAAATTCCCAGCTCCAATCTGTAGGAGCTAAGACTTCTTCAAATATTAGCAACAAAATGGATTACAAGAGTGACATAGAAATATAAAAGTACCTCAAGTTACCTGAACAAAACACACATTATCAGTACTCACAACCTTTTTGAGGACCCAAGAAAACTGGACAATAGGAAAACACACACATACACAGTATGCACATACACACACAAAAAAAAACACGCAAGTAAACACACATACACACACAATATACCACTAAGGAATACTGAGAAATAAAGTACTTTTTATATCATCTACCCCCACCTTGCCAACCACACACACTTTTTTTTTCTTCCTTTGCCATTTGTGTATTCTAAGAATAAAGAAATATAAAGTCCAGGATCTCAAGTCATGTGATCCTGGGAGCAAATTCAATTTCACCACTTATGTTCTATTTCCGTAGGCATTTTACTTAAACTTTCTGAGCCTCAACTTTCTCATCTGTAAATGGGAGTAATAATAATACCTACCTCTAGGTTCTAATGTATATTCAGTGAGATCATAGAGATAAATGCTTACAAGGCTGGGTAATTAAGCAATCAATAAATGTTATTTATCATTGTTTATTTTGTTGTCATTGTCATTATTATTAAACCTCACAGACGGAAGGGAACCACATTAGTAAAAGGCACAATTCCCTGGGCATGCAACGCAGTTGAAACACCAACGTGTGCCAGCAGGTCTTGAAAGTGCAAACTCACTTAAAACCCAGGCGTTCTGGGTCAGCTACTATCACCTCTAAGAGTGAGATACTTACAACTCCAAAACTTAAAATAGCTCTGAAGTGTTGGCAAAGATATCCTTGTTGTGAAGGTATAACAAGTGCCCTTTGTGAATTTCACTCCCCAAGTGTTAACTGACATACAGCATGCAACACTTGACAGTCTCTTTCAAAGGCAGTTTAAAAGAAAGTGCCTGAAATACGGAGAATTTGGCTGCTCATTATAGACACCACTTTGGCAGACATCATGTTGAGGCATCAAAGCTTTTCAAACATTGGAGGACCTAACTCAGACTCAGATAAGCAAAGCTGATAAATAAATTGTCCCTAATTCCAGGGTATATCTGTTCATTATAATTGTTCTTACCAGCTGAAACTATAGGCTTAGTATAATTGAACAGTCCAAACAGAAAACTAATTTTTTTTAAATTTCTATGTGGTTTCTTTTATCCTTGGCTTTTCTGGAGTAGCAAGTGTGACGATGGCAAGTCTTCACCGGCAGATCCTAACCCTTCCCTTATGTGAAACCCTCTCTTTCACTGCATTCTAGCTTTCTTAAGGGTCCCTTAATTTCCCAGCCTATTTAAGAAGTCATCTCTAGTACTGTGAAGAGACAAGGGCTCTCACTTCTTCCTGGAACTGTCCAAGCTCTGTCTATACCAATAAAATGAAAATGAATTTTTAAAAGATATTTAGAGCTATATGTGATAAATGTCCTATAGTTATTTGTACATACTGAAAATTCTGGATACATCAGTTGTGATATATTCATAGTTCAGGTATAAACAGTTATAGAATGTGGATCATCTTATGAGTTGGTATGTTGTACCTTCCCCTTTGTAAGAGCTTAAAATTATGTCTATCAAGAGCATAAATGTTGTGCTAGGACACAGATAGGTGTACAGGCTAACAATCAAACTATTTATTTATTTATAGCTGCTTTTTTCAGGACTAGTTTCAAAAAGGCCTTTCCTCCTTTACAAATAACTCGGTTACCTTCAGTTTGCAAACTTCTTGAGCACATTAATTCAGAAAACATTTCATGAGCGTTGGCTATGTACCAGCAGCACTGTGTTGGGCCATGGGACAAAACCATGAAAAGTATAAACTGATTTTTTCATGCAGTATGATAGATACTATCATAAAGATCAACTGGGTGGAGGTGGAATTAAGGGAGTAAAAGTGCCCAGATCCCAGTTCCAACTCATGGGGGGAAGGGTTTCCCCACCACTACCAAGCAATACTACCAACACCAACTGCATGTCCTACAATTCAACTCAACTCTGACATTATGAACTCTGAGATAGCTTAGCTTCCACAGGTTAAGGGTTCAGTCTGATGGGGTTCAAAATGAGCCACCCCCAAATGTGCCACTTTTGCATAAGGATTATTTTGAACTAAAGGCAACTGAGACCCTGTGAGTTGAAGAGGAAAATTTTGCCCCTCCCCTAACTACCTAGAAGAATTTAATTGAGGGTTTTCCCCAGAAAAAGAGTTATTACCAGAGATAAATTTTTTCTGAGTGGCCCATCCATATGGCAGGGCAAACATCTAATTACCCAACATCTGCTCTTCTTCTTATAGTCCTGGAATTACCCTCCAGTCCTTGGAAGCCCCAGGAACCTATACCATTCCTTAGCTTAGAATGGTCTGATCTTTCTGTCTTTGAACCTCTCTTATATGTGGGGTGGGGTTCCAGGATGTATAAAATTCAATTTGATTTTCTCTTGTTAATTTGTCTCATGTCAATTTAATTCTTAGAACAGCCAGAAAAATCTAGAAAGTTAGAGGGAAGTATTTTTCCTCCCCCTCAAGTCCTACAAGACTGCCCTCCCACACATAATTTTAGAGGCCAGTTGCAAGCCCAGGTTGTTACCTATACTTCTGACCAATGGCTATAAGTTAGAGGTTTCCAAGACCCTCTTCCTTAGGTTTGATTAATTTGCTAGAGCAGCTCACAGAACTCAGGAAACGCATTTACTCACTAGATTACCGATTTATTATAAAAGGACATAACTCAGGGGGGCTTCCCTGGTGTCAGTGGTTGAGAGTCCGCCTGCCGATGCAGGGGACACGGGTTCGTGCCCCAGTCTGGTAAGATCCCACGCGCCGCGGAGCGGCTAGGCCCGTGAGCCATGGCCGCTGAGCCTGTGCTCCTCAACGGGAGAGGCCACAACACTGAGAGGTCCACGTACCGCAAAAAAAAAAAAAGGATATAACTCAGAAACAGCCAAATGTTAGAGATGCGCAGGGTGGTATAGGGAAAGGGGACAGAGCTTCCACGCTCTCTCAGAGCTTGCCAATCTCCTCAAATCTCCACTTGTTCACCAACCCGGAAACTCTCAGAACCCTGTCCTTTTGGGTTTTTATGGAGGCATGATTGATTAAATCATTGGCCACTGCCAACTGAACTCAATCTCTAGCCCCTCTCCTCTCCCAGAGGTGTTGTGTGTTTAGGGAGTGGGGAGGCAATGAAAAGTTCCAACTCTCTAATTATGTGGTTGGCACGGTTGGTTCTCCAGGCAACCAGTCCCCATCCTTTAAGTTACCTAGGGGTTTTCCAAAACTCACCTCATTAACATAACAAAACACATTTTTTATTGCTCTTAGCACAGGAAATCCGAAGGGTTTCAGGAGCTGTGAGCCAGAAACCAAGTACAAAGACCAAACATATATGAAAAATATGTTTTGGTCATCTGAATGACCAAATATGTATTTCTTATAAATCACATAAGCATAAAGAGAGTGCTTATTTAGAGACAGGAAGATACTGGGAAGGCTTCCTACAGTAATGATGCCTGAGCTGAATGTAAGTATTGATTAGTTAAGGTGTTCTCGGTGAATTTAAGGTTCTTTCTTCGTCGCAAAAGAATTCGGAGACAAAGTGACAGGTAAGAATCAGATTTAGAGAGAAACACACTCCACACAGTGTGGGCCATCTCAGAAGGTAAGAGGCAAGAGGTCTCGAAATATGGTGCGGTTAGTTTTTATGGGCTGGGTAATTTCACAGGCTAATGAGTGGGAGGATTATTCTAATTATTTTGGGGAAGGGGCAGAGATTTCCAGGAATTGGGCCACTGCCCACTTTTTGGCCTTTTACAGTTAGCCTCAAAACTGTCATAGTGCTGGTGGCTGTGTCATTTAGCATGCTAATGTATTACAATGAGCATATATAATGAGGCTCAGGGTCTACTGGAAGTCGAATCTTCTACCATCTTGGACCTGGTTTGTTCTCATTAGTTTTCGTCATGTACTATGGCTACATCATTCTTTTAAAGGTTGTCCCCTGCCCACTTCCCTCCTGTTTCAGTGGTATGGGTAGAATTGGGGTTGAGGTAGGTAAGAGATGGTGTGAGAGAGAAGAGGGAAGAAGGTACAGGCTGAGGCAGAGAAAAGCAAGGCCAGAAGACAGAGAAAGCAAGAATTTATACAAGCCAACTCTGAGCAGTTTAGTGTTGGTGGAGAGCAGAGCATAAAGCACAAAGTTCAGATTTAAGGTAGGAGATCTGAGCAAGATTTGATCTTAAAGATGCTTAGAGACAAGGCTGAGGAATTTGGATTTTATCCTAATTGCAGTGGGAAGCTGTATTAGTTTCCTATTGCTGCTTTAACAAATTATCTCAAACTTAAAACAACACAAATTAATTATCTTACAGTTCTTGAGTTCAGAAGACCAAAATTTGTTATCAGTGCTGTGTTCCTTCTGGAGACTCTAGGAGAGAATCCATTTCCTTTTCTTTCCCAGCTTCCAGAGGTTGCCCACATTCATATTTCTTAGCACGTGCACCCCTTATAGAAATTCCATCGCTACAATGTCACATCTCTCTCACTCTGACTCTTCGATATCCCTCTTTCACTTTTATAAAGTGATTACATTGGGCCCACCAGGATAATTTCCCCATCTCAAGATCCTCAACTTAATCACATCTGTAAAGTCCCTTTTCCCAAATAAGGTAACATATTCACAGGATCCAGGGATTACGATATGGAATCTTAGGAGGGACACTATTCTGCCTACAACGGAAGCTATTTCAGGTTTTAAGCCAGGAGCTGAAAGATCTGAGTTAACATAAAATTAACTGAAAATCAATTTTATAACTCATGAGTTTCTATCTTCTAGCAACATCAAGTAATCATGTTAAAAATATCTTTTTTAGGTATCCTACTGTTTTATAGCCAGTATTCCTCCTTTCTTTTCTCTTCCCCACTCAGGGATGTGTGTGTATTTATAATTATATGGCCAATAACAAGCACACAGAGAATATGTGGGGATGAGGGCTTCTATACCTAAAAAAAAAAATTACTCATGTTCGATACATTTGGGTAATGAGCCTGAATTCATAACCCCATGAGAAGTCAAGGGCAGCCCATGCTGCAAAGACAGGCAGATCTGGATATAAACCCTGGCTTTGCTATTTCACAGATGTGTGTTCCTTGGACAAGCTGCCTGAGCTTTGTGTGACCCAGGTTCCTCACTTATTAAAGGGGCACAACAATCCTTCCCAGCAGTTTTTTTGTAAAAATTCAATAGTATAATACTGGCAATAACATTTTAGTATTCACAGCATTAGGCTTTTATAATGGAAAGGTATCATACACCTATGCACATGTCCTGTGGTATCTTCTCAAATACAGAAATTATACATGAATAATATAAGCCAAATATGGCAGTGTGCAAAAAAAAAATACTAGATAGAATCTCTCACATTTAGTCTAACCTGACAAAACAGTATTTTAAAAAAAAAGTATTTTTTTTTTTTAGTATTTAAAAAAAAAATAGTAGTCAATAACTATTATTGTAATTATTCATCTGTTCATATACAAAAAAGAACTGTGAAATATTTTCACTGTGGATATTTTATAAAGTTTCCTTCAAATTAACATCTTTTTAGGAGCCACTGCTAGCCTGGAGCTTCCCAGTGCATTTCCTCAGGCCCAAGCTGGCAGCCTTATTCTTTTTCTTCATTATCATTACTAACAGCTACTAAAGAACGGAAACTGGTAACATTCATGCTCCCAGGGTTCCAAAGTAATTTCCAATCTTTTTTCTTTCTCCAGACTTCAGTCACCCCAAGGGTGTGAGTGCACAAGATATTCAGAAATCTGAAGGAGGCTTAAAATCACATTTTCTTTGAAATAATAAACTGGTCCTCAGGCTACTTTAGCATTCTGTCCATTAGAGGATGTGCATATAAACTAATGCTAGGACAAGCAAATGAAGGCCCAAATTAATGAAATGCGTTTGCAGATGCTCATCACAGCCAATATCAGGGCAGAGATACAAACGAAGTCACCTTCAGATGACACACAGAAAATATACTGGGCTTGAAGTCAGAAAGCCTTCATTTTAATCCAGCAGCTGGAAGGGCATTTACAAGTCATTTATTTCAACTCCCTCATCTTGTTGATTCATTCACCCAGAAAATATTTATCCAGGCCCTACCATGTGTCAGGTACTGTGCTAGGCACTAGAGGGAAAATGAGCCGAAGTGACAGTGAACATATAAAGCTAACAAGGTTCAGAAAGTGCAGGCTTCATGGAGACATTTCTGATATATACAAATTCTTTTCTCTTTTTTTATTAGAATCTTTCATTCCAAGGTTTGTGACATAATCTGCTTTTGGAAGATAATTCAAGAGAAAGGTAAAACATCTGTAGAAATGAATAACTATTCAATAAATATTACTTGAATGTTTTTCTTTTGCTTTTACACTTAAAAAGTCCTTGGTCATCCTGAGTTCAAATGTTCATATATAACTTCTTTTTAAAATTTACTTTTTAACATTAACTCTTTAATACATTTAAATGAATCCAGTTCAATGAGAGGAAAAAGTCAAATATTGTATTACTCAATGAATAATCTATAATAAATTAATGAGTGATTCTTAAACCCTTTTTAAAAAAAAATCACTGTTTATTCTGTTTTAGCCCTTCCTATTACTGTACTATGCCTGCTGGATCTAGAACCATAACATGTTGTTATAAATGTCTCAAGTTTTAACAAATTTTCAACTGGTAAGATGAAATCTGTCTTTTTGCTCTGTTTTCCTGGGTTTAATTAGCACTTAGAAGATATGTTAGTCTTCCTAAGGGATTTTCAGGGGGTAATTTTGATTACATGTAACTTTTATTTTAAATGCTGATCTTAGAGTCGAATGGCCCATGTTTCTTATAATTGGTTGTTTCTCACTGTGTAAGGGCTATTGACCATGGTTTCTGGAGAAAGAACTGACTTTAGGTACAAAACAGGGTAGTAACTAGATGAGTCTGGAACAGCTGTACTGCCAGACAGTAAGAAAATAGTTAAAAAAAAAAATGATGGGTGTGTTATAAGGACAGAGGAACCAGATGAAAGAGGTTCCTATTGGCCAAATCTGAGACAATTTGAGCACCAATATTAAGTTCAGTAATGAATTATAAACCATTGAAAAATAGGAATTGACAAATCCACACCAATAATAATCAGATAAATAATTAAATGGAGGAGGAGGATGGGTTTTGCTTATAGGAGAATGACAAGCACTGACTGAAGAATATGGAGGGAGCAGTGGAGGGGAAAAAAAATCATTATTTTGCAACTATCTCAGTAAAGACTGAACCAGGAAAGAAATGTTAATGGAGGCTAAATGCAGGAAAATATTTTGCTGAGAAGAAAGATATTTGCATGGTCTTAAAATGTGTTCCTACAGACTGCTTATTTGTCTTGTGGGGGGGGATTTAATACTTATTTTTATTTATTTGGCTGTGTCAGGTTTTAGTTGCGGCACGCAGGATCTTTGTTGCAGCATGCGGGATCTTTCATTGCGGTGTGCAGGCTTCTCTCTATTTGTGGTGCATGGGCTCTAGAGCGTGCAGACTCAGTAGTTGCAGCACACAGTCTCTCTAGTTGTGGCACGTGGGCTCTAGAGCAGTAGGCTTAGTTGCCCCACGGCATGTGGGATCTTAGTTTCCTGACCAGGGATGAAACCCGCATCCCCTGCATTAGAAGGCGGATTCTTAACCACTGGACCCCCAGGGTAGTCCCTGCTTATTTGGTATAAGGAGGGAAAACAGTTATTACAAAATAGAGAAATTATCTCCACAAGTGATCAAAATCAGTATTACCAATGTGGGGCAGATGTACATGGGGTGCCTCCAAATGCAATGGCCTGTAAAAGATACAATATCACCTATGACATATTCTGACTGAGAATACATAATCTGAATCTAATCATGGGGAGACATCAGACAAATTCAAAGTAAGGAATATTGTTTAAAAAAAAAAAGGAAGGGACTATATAGTCTTCAAAAATGTCAATGTCATAAAAGAAAAGAAAAACCTGTGGAAATGTTCCAGGTTAAAAGAAGTTAAGAGAGGACTTCCCTGGACTTCCTTGGTGGCACAGTGGTTAAGAGTCCTCCTGCCAATGCAGGGGACACGGGTTCAAGCCCTGGTCCACGAAGATCCCACATGCCGCAGAGCAACTAAGCCCGTGAGCCACAACTACTGAGCCTGTGCTATAGAGTCCTCATGCCACAACTACTGAAGTCTGTGTGCCTAGAGCCCATGTTCTGCAACAAGAGAAGCCACTGCAATGAGAAGCCCGCGCACTGCAATGAAAAGTAGTCCCCACTCGCCACAACTAGAGAAAGCCCACGCACAGCATCAAAGACCCAATGCAGCCAAAAATAAATAAATAAATTTACTTTAAAAAAAAAAAAGACGTTAAAGAGTCATGACAACTAAATATACTATATGAGCCTAGGCAGGATCCTGTACTAGAAGTAGAGGGAAAGTATTAGGACATAGGAGAGTATTAGGTCAATTGACAAAATAGGAATAGAAATACTAGTTTAGATAAAAGTGTTTCATCAATGTTAACTTTACTCAAGTTGATAACTGTACTATGGTTATATATGAGAATATTATTCTTCTTGAGAAATACACACTAAACTATTTAGGTTAAATGGCCCGTGACAAATGGGCCTTAAATGACTCAGAAAAACAAATGATGAAGAGAGCTAGATGGTTAGATACAGATGGATAGATAGATAGGTGTAGATGACAGATTTAGAGAACATGATAAAGAGAATGCTATAAAATATTAGCAATATACAAATCTGAGAAAGTGCATACATGTGTTCTTTGTACTTATTTTTGCAATGTTTGTAAGTTTGGAAGTATTCCAAATAAAAATTTTAAATAATAAAAAATAAATAGAAAATAGTGAAACAGTGGGAGAAAAAGCCAAAAGCCCTTCCTCTGAACCATCCTATCAAAGTAGATTTTCCCATTATTTTCTGTTGCTTCATCCAGATAATTCCTTTTGTAGTAGTCAAATTATTTGAATTATTTATTTGTTCATTATTTGTTGATTATCTCCCTGTGAAACAATCCTTGAGCACAGGAATAATGCTTGTTATTGTTTACCATCACACCAGCATCTAGTTTAGTTAGTTGTACAATGTAGACAGAGAATAAATATCTTTTGATTAGATGGGGGAAAAGCTATTGGTTTTATATATTTATCTTAATATCTAGGTACTTTCAACTTTATCTTTTGTTTCGAATTTTTTAATAATGCGATGTGATACTTTCACATTGGGGGGCTGAGTGGGGTGGAGAATGCATACACTGAATTTATTTATGTAAAGTATTGTGAAGAATACTATTAGAGTATTATTATTAAAAGAATGTGATATCTACATTCAAAGTACTTAATTTAGTCAAGAATAAAGCAAATTATTTTATTTATTATGATCCCTAGAATTCAGAACTTTGGCTTAAAGGTTATACAATAGTATAAATTGTTAATCTCAATGAATGAAAATACTGAAGTAAACTAAAACTTGTGTAAATATTTCTGGCTTAGTATCCGTATCCATGTACGTAGATTTTGGAACACAGTCATATAATGAATCAATTATACAGCTAAGAACCTGAAAATCCTCATTTTTAGAATAAATACTGAAATTATGACAGCTTTTTAAACACTGAAGTGGAATAGCAAATTTGAAACTTTGGAAAGAAAAATAAACCATTGAAAAATGCCACACTACCCAAGCTATATTAATAATGACTTCACCTACAGTAGAAACTAACACAACATTGTAAAACAGCTAAACCCCAATAAAAAAAATTTTTTTAAATAATAATGACATCACCTAATTAATAGTGAGTGCCTTTGGTGTGTAGTTACTTTTGGTTATTCATTAGTTACTATTTTCATCTTTCAAATACTACAAAATATCCAAAATCATATATAAGAAATAAAACACATTTTTAAAATGGTTTTATTTAGTAAAAATAATATGTATAACCACTTGATTCTGATATAAAGTTCTAAACAACAACAAAAAGTAAGAGTTGCTAAGTATAAAATAGCCAACGTTTTAAATCCTGAAATAAATGTAGAGAAAAAATAATAGAAAAATAAGTTTTTTCCAACTTTGAGCCTGACAGAAAACTAACTACATAGTTGGACAAAACTGTCAAAAACAATCATTTAGCTTTGCCCATTCCCCCAGAATGGGTTCCTTTGATATGAGGTGTTGACATTTAAAGCAGTGACCCTGGTGGGAGGCAAAGAGTGACAGACAGCAGCTCAGCTAGTCTAAGGTTACAGTCCTGCATGAGGTAAACAACAGACTAGTGAACTAGCCAGAGACTTTAATAGGGAGTTTTAGGATGGGAGTCAGGGGTCTTGAGTAATCAAAATTAACATGACCAGTGAACAATATGAAAATAAAAGAAAAAATTTCATATACAATAGTAGCAATAAAGAATACTTACAAATAAACTTAACAAAAGTAATTAAAATTTTGTAAATATAGAACTATAAAACACTGTAGAGAGAAATTAAGAAAGTCAAAATAATAAGAGACAATTTCAATATTCATGTATTGGAAGACTCAATATTAAGATTGAAAATCTCCCCAAATTTGTCTGTAGATTCATAATTGTTATCAAAATCCCAGCAATCTTTCCTGTAGAAATTGACAAGCTGATTTTAAAATTGATATGGAAATAGAAAGAACCTGGAATAGCCAAAATAATTTTGAAAAAGAAGAATATTGAAGAACTTACATTACCTGATTTCAAACCTTAGTATAAAGCTATAATAATTAAGATAATGTGGTACTGGTGTAATGACAGGCAGATAGAATAGATCAATGGAACAAAACTGATATTCCAGAAATAAAACCTTACATTTACAGTCAATTGGTTTTCCACAAGGGTGCCACAAAGTCAATTCAATGGAGAAAGGATAATTTTTTAAAAAAATGGTACCGGGACAATTGGAAATACATTTGCAAATAATAAAATAAAAATAAAATTTAGACCCTATATCTCACCATACACAAAAATTAAATCGAAATGGACCATAGACTGAAATATAAGAGCTAAAACTATAAAACTCTTAGAAGAAAATATATGAGAAAATCTTTGTGACCTTGGGTTAGGGAAAGTGTTCTTGGACAGGACAACAGATGTACAAGCCACTAAAAAAATCACTGACAAACTGGACTGCATTGAAATTAAAAACTTTCGTTCTTATAAAGACACTATTAAGAAACTGAAAAGACAAACCACAGAGAGGGAGAATGTATTTGATAATTATATATCTGATAAAAGACTTGTACACCCCCCAAAAAATTAAAAAATAAAAAATAAAATAAAAATAAGAAAAGACTTGTACCCAGAATATATAATGAATCATATAACTCAATAATAAAAAAAGACAAACAACAAAATTAAAAAATAAGCAAAAGACTTGAACAGCTAGTCCACTAAAGAAAACATATTACTGGCTAATAAACACATGAAAGATGTTCAACATCATTAGTTGTTAACTAAAACCATAAATTAAAACCACAATGACATATGACAATAGACACACCAAAATGACTATAATCAAAAGACAAACAATACCAAGTGTTGACAAGGATGTGAAGAAACTGGAACCCTCGTATGTGCTGGTGGGAATGTAAAATAGTACCACTCTTTGGAAAACAGTTTGGTATTTTCTGAAAGGTTAACCATAAACTTAACATATGAATCCGCAAATCCATTCCTAGAAATCTACCTAAGAGAAATGAAAATTTATGTCCACATGAAGACTTCCATGTGAATGTTCACAGGAGTCACTGATCATAGCCAAAAGCTGGAAACAATTCAAATGTCTATTAAATGATCAGTGGATAAATAAAATGTGGTATATCCATAAAACAGAACACTATTTAGCAGTAAAATCCCACAAGGATAGACTTAAAACAGGCTTTTGAGAATTTATTGAGTGATGAAAATGTTCTAAAACTGAATGGTTTCACAACTCTAATATAATTTACTAAAAATTTTTCAACTGTACACATAATGGATAAGTTTTATATATATGTAAATTATATCTCAATACTGTTGTTTAAAAAAGAATAATTTGCTATATGATGAATGAACAGAGTGAGAGAAACATTCTGAAATAATTTTTTAATAAAGTCTAACATGTTCCCTGCATACAGCCATTAGCCACACACTTCCATTTTATATCGTGGCCCTCCCCCCATTAAATAATACCACAACGCAGCTATTTCATCAGGATATGGTTATTACAACAAGGGTATTAATACAAAGAAGTAAGTTTTTTTTCCTTTAAGCTTCAAAATACATTTCTAAAACACCTGGAAGGGATACTAGCTTTGAGACAGTTCTTCCAAAGGGATGTATACTGCGTATACCCTACCCCACCCTACCATCTACCCCTAGGCTGAAACATGGGGTGGGGTAGTAGTAACAGAGAAACCAGTGAAGTTTTGAGGAATCTAAATATACAGGAATTCTTGGCTTCTGTATTTGGATAAAGCCCAAAACATGGACAAAATATATGAATTCCTCATGTTCAAAAAGGGGAACAGGGCAGAAATATCTGGAGGGAGGATCTAGGCAGAAGGCCTCAGAGAACTCTACCAAGTTTTCTGCAGTTCTAAAGTAGCAAGGAAGCAGCCAGCTTTGACCTGTGCATTAGAGAGGTGCAAAAGTAGCTGAGAGAGAGAACTAACTCCACAGAGATCTTAGAATCCAAGGCAGAGTCAGAGTCCCCAAACCTTGTTATTACATAAGCTCCCCAGCACACAGACTTGATTCCAGGAATGCAAGGAGGGAGGGAAATGAAACCCTGAACTTCTCAGATTACGTTTATTCCTCCTGGCAGAAGGTGAGCATAAAACAAAGAACAAGTTTGCTCACAGAGAACAAGAAACAAGAAGTTACGTTTCTTCCTCACCAAATTCCTAGACTGAGATTTATGCCTGCTGTATAACACTATTTCTCACCCTTTTTGGTATTATCACCCCCTAAAGAGCCTTCCTAGGCACTTTTTTTCCCTAATTACACTCCTCATAAAATTTTAAAAACACAGATATACTGGATATCTATTTATGTGCTGTATTTACATATGTGTTTTACACATAAAAAAAAAGTGTAAGATTTTTTTCACCTCTCATAAGAACCAATTTTTCCCCCCTTGGTAGCAAAATCACCCTTGTTAACGAAATATTCTATAAAATTCCATTTGATGGGACACAGAAAAGATATAAGCCAAATAACTGATGACATTAATTTATGCCTAGCACTTTACCAAATATTTTCTTATTCAACATTTCATTTGGCCCCTTCTACAAATTTGTGAAATACCGTTATCATCCTCATTTCACAGATAATTAAATGACTACTCTGCTAATCATCAGTTAAGCTGGAATTGGAACCCAGAAGTTCCAACTCAAATTATATGATCTTTCTACTTCACACCTTGCATCAGAAAACATTTTCTTCTGGGGATGGTAGCAACTATCTCCTTTAAATAATATAGCTGCAATAACCTGAGTCGCTAGAAAATATACTAAAGGAAATCACCCTATATAGGAGAGAAACTGAACAAACGTTCATCACTGATTTGATTTTCATCATAAAATCAAGCCAGTGATTTTATGAACAAGATGCCTTGTTCATGTCTAATTACTAGGATTTTGGTGGAACAGCCGAAGAGATATCAGATATGCAAAATTCACTATAAAAAAAAGTAACGTGCAGATCACTAGGAACTTGCAATGGCTTTGTTTACCCTACTATTGACATTGTCATATAACTCTAGATAAGTGTATTGGCGTTTTAAATAGTTAAGAGGCTGATATAAAAACACATGCGAAATACTAATTCAAAAATATTGCTTAAAGGATATTAAATATATATTTACAAACACAAAGAGAAAGAGAGATTAACATAGTCATACATATAATAACATATATTCCAAGTCAAGACTTTGTCTCTTATTGTTGTTAATGAGCAATAAATAGCCTGACCCAAAGAACTGATTCCAAAACTAAGTCCATAGTTTATTTATCAGTAAAAGTTGTACAGTAAAATGTGTAAACACTATTTTATTATAACTATATTTACAATTCACATTCAGATTCTAGGCATGAATACCAAGTGCCTTGTCATAGATATAATTTAAATATTCTATGCCAAATTCTTCTGTCAATAGTTTCAAAGGAATCACTGCTACACTGTTTCCCTAATCTTAGCAGGATCACAAAATGATGTTATTCCACAGACTGGAATATATGATGAGTCTATTTTTAGTGGTTTTAAGGAGCTTTTCCTGGCAATGACCATATGAAAGAGCAACTCTTCTTTTCAGCTGTCTATGTTCCTACTGAACTCATCAGCCTCATCTTCTGGAAGAGTATTTAATATGCTTCCCACTTTAGAAAACAAGATAGAGGAACAGAGAAACAGCAGACAATATGAAACAAATCTCTACATAAAACTGATCTAGATGTTTATGCCACAAAGTGACAAAGGATACACCAATGGTTCATATCATAGCACTCTGAAACCTCTACATACCGAATGGGATGAATCTAATCCTAGTAATCATGAATGCCTTGGACTGATCCAACATTTCTGGTACAATATGAGAGAATCACCAGGGCAGAGAGTTGGTGAAAGGCAATCCCAAGAGAGGGGTAGCAAAAGTCCCCACAGAATGAAAGAGTTTGGCATGTTTGTGGAACTGAGCGAATTCTAATATGGTATGAGTTCTCTTCGGGGCTGGCCAGAATATTCACGGAAATCATTTGACATGTTTAATTGTTATTCCTTTGGCATAATAAATGCCATAAAATAATAATATAATCAGTAGATAAATGACAGGGATTAGAATAATTCAAGTAGTAACAAGTAGTGAAAAAAAGCAGACGGGTTACACCAAACCAGTTTTGGGACTGTGAATTATTATGTATACAAAGTTGACACACCAAAACACCTCTAGATTGTAACTCCTTTCATACTAAAAAGGGCATAATCCATCATGAACTTTCAAATTCAGGAAATTCAGATGTAAGTGTGGTTTTAATAAAAGTGTTTCACTTGATTTTTGAAATAATATTTTTCTTTAATATCCGGAGAAAACATTTAGATTAGAAGGCTTTGACTCAATTCTTTCTAAAAATATATAGTGAAACACATTGAATTGAAGGTGATGGTGTTGAAATACAGAAGTAAGTCAACTTAAGGATACTCCAGTGATTTTATATGCTACATTTTTCCTGGATGAAGGAACATAGCTAGCTAGCTAGCTACAACTGAACATTTTGACTGAATTGAGAAATAAATTTAAGGCAAATGGCATGACAATCCATTCAAATAAACATTTTTTTGAAAAATGTAAAACTGTTTACTAAATGCAGCTATCAGGCAAAGTCTAAATACTGCCTGAATCAAATGGAGGAAATCAAGTTGATGATTTTACTGTAGCCATTACACAATCTTTTCTACCTTGCTAAAATAAGTATGTAAACTGAGTAGAAGAGCTGCCTAGATTTGTGTAGCAAAAAGGAGGTCAAAAGCTAATGAACAGAATATAGGAATCACAGAAACTATTTCTTTTTATTGCAGTATATAGTTGATTTATAATACCGTGTTCGTTTCAGGTATACAGCAAAGTAATTCACTTACACATTTTTTTTCAGATTCTTTTCCATTATAGGCTATTACAAGAAAGTGAATATAGTTCCCTGTGCTATACAGTAAACCTCTGTTGTTTCTCTAATTCATATACAGTGGTGTTTATCTGTTAATCCCATACTCCTGATTTATCCCCCCTATCCCCACCATCTCCTTTGGGAATCTTAAGTTTGTCTTCTGTCTGTGAGTCTGTTTCTGTTTTGTAAATCAATTCATTTGTATTATTTTTTAGATTCCACAATGTAATATTTGTCTTTCTCTGACTTAACCTTACTCAGTATGATCTCTAGGTCCATCCAGGTTGCTGCAAATGGCAATACAGTGTATTCCATTATTTTTTTATGGCTGAGTAACATACCATTTTGTGTGTGTGTGTGTGTGTGTGTATGTAAACACCCCACACACACATTTTCTGTATCCATCTGGGGATTAACACTTAGGTTGCTTCCATTTCTTGGCCATTGTAAACAGTGCTGCCATGAACACTGGGGTGCTTGTATCTTTTAGAATTAGAGTTCTCATCTTTTCCAGATATATGCCCAGGAGTGGGATTGCTGGATCATACAGTAACTCTATTTTTAGTGTTTTAAGGAACCTCCATACTGTCTTCCACAGTGGCTGCACCAATTTCCATTCCCACCAACAGTTTAGGAGGGTTCCCTTTTCTCCATACTTTCTCTGGCATGTATTTGCAGACTTTTTGATGATGGCCACTCTGACTGCTGTGAGGTGATACCTCATTGTAGTTTAGATTTGCATTACTCTAATAATTAGCAATGTTCAGCACCTTTTCATGTGCCTGCTGGCCATCTGTGCAAAAGCTTTTAAGTTTGATTAGGCCCCACTTGTTCATTTTTGCTTTTATTTCTTTTTTCCTTGGGAGACTGATCTAAGAAAATACTGCTACAATTTATGCCAGAGAATGCTTTGCCTATGTTCTCTTCTAGTTTTATACTGTTATGTCTTATATTTAGGTCTTTAAACCATTTTGAGTTTATTTTTGTATATGGGGTAAGGGAGTGTTCTAACTTCACTGATTTACATGAGGTTGTCCAGCTTTCCCAATACCACTTGCTGAAGAAACTGTCTTTTCTCCATTGTATATTTTTGCTTCCTTTATCGAAGATTAACTGAGCGTGTAGGTGTGTGGATTTATTTCTGTGGCTCTCTATTCTGTTCCATTGATCTATATGTCTGTTTTTGTGCCAATACCGTGTTGATTACTGTAGGTTTGTAGTACTGTCTGAAGCCTGGGAAGTTTATGCCTCCAGCTTTGTTCTTTTTCCTCAGGATTGCTTTGAAAATTCTGGGTCTTTGCTGGTTCCATATAAATTTTAGGATTATATGTTCTGGTTCTATGAAAAATGTCATGGGTAATATGATAGGGCTCGCTTAAATCTGTAGATTGCTTTTGGTAGTATGGCCACTTTAATAATATTAATGCTTCCAATCCAAGAGCATGGGACATCTTTCCATTTCTTTGAACCATCTTCAGTTTCCTTTATCAATGTTTTATAGTTCTCAACATGTAAGTCTTTCACCTCCTCGGTTAGGCTTATTCCTAGGTATTTTTTTATGCAATTTTAAATGGGATTTTTTTTTTTTTACATTCTCTTTCTGATATTTCATTGTTAGTGAAAGAAATGTATCAAATTTCTGTGTATTAATATTGTATCCTGCTACCTTGCTGAATTCATTTATTACTTCTAATAATTTTTGTGTGGAGTCTTTAGAGTTTTCTATATAGACTATCACGTCATCTACATATAATGACAATTTTACTTTTCCCTTCCAATTTGTATACCTTTAATTTCTTTTCCTTGTCTAACTGCTGTGGCTAGGACTTCCAATGCTAAACAGAAGTGGTGAGAGTGGCCACCCTTGTCTTGTTCTAGAATTTAGCAGGAAGGCTTTCAGCTTTCCACTACTGAGTATCACATTGGCTGGGGGTTTGTCATAAATGGCTTTTATTATGTTGAGATACATTCCCTCTATACCCACTTTAGTGAGAGTTTTTATCATGAATGGATGTTGAATTTTATCAAATGCTTTTTGTGCATCTATTGAGATGATCATCTTGATGTGGTATATCACAGTGATTAAGCTGTGTATGCTGAACCATCCTGCATCCATGGAATGAATCCAGCTTGATCATGGTGTATGATCCTTTTTATGTGTTGTCAGATTCGGTCTGCTAGTATTTTGTTGAAGATTTTTGCATCTATATTCATCAAGGATACTGGTCTATAATCTTTTTTTGTAACGTCTTTGGTTTTGGTATCAGGGTGACGGTGGCTTCATAGAATGACTTTGGGAGTGTTCTCTCCTCTTCAGTCTTTTGGAAGAGTTTGAGAAGGATCGGTATACGTTCTTTGTATGTTAGGTAGAATTTCTCAGTGAAGCTATCTGGTCCTGGATTTTTGTTTGCAGGAAGTTTTTCTTATTACAAATTCTTTTTCACTTCTAGTGATTCAGCTGTTCAAATTATCTGTTTCTTCTTGACTCAATTTTGGCAGGCTGTATGTTTCTAGAAACTTCTCCATTTCTTCTAGGTTGTCCAATTTGCTGGCATATAATTGTTCATAGTATTTTCTTGTGATTTTTTGTATTTCTGTGGTATTGGTTGTTATTTCTCCTTTTTTAATTATTTTGTTTATCTGGAACCTCTCTCTTTTCTTCTTGGTGAGCCTGGCTAGAGGTTTGCAGATTTTGTTCATCCTTTCAAAAAACCAGCACTTGGTCTTACTGATCTTTTCTATTGTTTTTTTTAAACTCTATTTTATTTATTTTCTCTCTGGTCTTTATTATTTCCTTCCTTCTGCTCACTTTGTGTTTTGTTTGTTCTTTTTCTAATTCTTTTAGGTGGTAGGTTAGGTTGTTTGAGATTTTTCTTATTTCTTGAGGAAGGCCTGTATCACTATGAACTTCTCTCTCAGAATTGTTTTTGCTGCATCCCAAAGATTTTGTAAGATTTTCTTTTCATTGCCATTTGTCCTGAGGTATTTTCTGATTTCCTCTTTGATTTCATCATGACCCATCAGTTTTTTAGTAGCATCTTGTGTCTCATAAATGCATGTAACTGATTGATAGATGTGGCTTCAACTTGTGCCATATATTGACCACATCCTCATACTTCCTTCCATCTCCTCTACATACAACCAATAAATGAGGGTGGCATAAACTACCTGGCTTGAAAAACAGCTCATCGGGCTGAGACTGGGGAAAGATATTCAAACTTGAAAAGTTGGTGTGTTTCTCTAGCTGTAAAAAATGAACAGGAAATGGAGGGGAAATAGTGCAATTCACCTTAGCAGTTTCCTGGGTGCTTACTGGGAGAGAGAAAGAACCACAAAAAAAATCCCTCCCATGAAACTGGAGGAAGGGCTTAGAATCTAGAAAACTAGCAACCACTCCTTGCCTGGAGCTGCTTAACATTAGAACCTGCAAATTCATCTGGGATAGATCACAAGGATGGGGCAAAGGCACATCTAGGGTGGAAAGGGCAAGGCCCAACCTCAGTTTTCTCTGAAGTTACATTTGGTACAGAAGAGAATCCTAAATTTTCTGTGAACCTAGAAGAGGCTACAAATGTTAGCTGGGCACATTAGTCAATCCACAAGTCCCCAAGAGGGACCTTGGCATGAATTGTGTGGAAGAGTCTCTGGGTGAAGGTCAAAGGACCACTTATGCCATGAAATTTCATGGAGGCCCAGCTGAGCACCCCAACTACCCAGTATGACACACTATAGAGCCAGCACTATGGTCACTGTGCTATGAGGGCATTAAAAACTGATCACCAAACCCTTTCAGGTCACTAGCAGCTGGAGCCAGCATAAAGCTCTCCTGGACTATTTGGGTTACCTCCCAGTACTAACAAATGGGCAATCATATACACATATACACAGACCCCCATTCCCCCTCCTACCAACACCATACAGGTTTCTCGCACCTTAAGAAATTAAAATCACGAAGAAGGAATGGGAAACCCTTGAAGGGAAAAGAAGCTTGATATGTACTGTAGAGTTTTAAACTGGACTACAATACCTATATTTGTTTGAAGAAACTTCAATATTAGTCTACTAGTCTAGAATAAGTTGTCTGAGCTAGATAAGACAAGAGGTTTCTCTTTTAGGAAAGTCTGTATAGTTATAAAATGAGAGTTTCATTTTTTTTTTATTTCATTAAGTTTTGTGAACTATCACAACCATGAAGCATCCTATTAGATATTTTGAAAAACAAAATGGTCTTTTCCTCAAATTGAACAAAGTTAAGACTATACAAAGCTTAAAAATTCCATAAGAAATTACACTTAGAAATGCAGGAACCTAATGGTAATTTTAAAATATGAAGAAGAAATAGTAAAATAATTATCTGTTCAAAAAATGGCAGTAAAAAAATCCTAAATCTGAGGTTGCCTCCGAATCTCTTATAAATTTCAGTTTAAGCTTAAAGAATAAACATATAAGTTCCCATGGAAATCAAATCAATTTTCTCCTCAGACCAAAACTGCAGAAACTGTAAACTTTTAAGTATTAATAGTAGGAAAGCTTCAGAAAGACTTCAAACTGACAGATGAAGGATTAATAAATTAGGCTGAAACAACAAATAGCAAACAGTGGGCTGTACTTACCAAACAACAAATAGCAAACAGTGGGCTATACTTACCAGAATAATATAGGGTATATGGTTGACAACATGTTCAAATATGTTTCAACTGTCTGATGAGGATAACCCAAAGCAAATGAAAAATGATAATAAAAATAGGCTATAATTAATAATATACCTACAAGTTCACGGAGTATTTCTAGAGGAGCCAACCAGGACTGTGATAGCATAATAAATATGAGTAACAATGGAAAAAACAGAATCTTTGGTCTGGAAAAATTAAGATTGGGTAGTGGACATGACATTTAACAATTATCTTCCAATAACCAAAGAGCTATAGTATGGGCACATGGAGGAGAAATCAGACTTATCCTATGTGACTTCATAGACATTTGAGAACAGAATTTCTTATAGTCAGTGGTAGGTATTGGTGACAGATTTTTATCTAAAACAATAAAGAAAGTTCTAACAAGAAAAACTTAGATAAAGTTGTCTTTTGTAAGTACTTACAAAAAAGTGGGACTCAAATATAACAACTGAGAGGAGAATCCACACATTGGATATAGAGGGCAAGGTTAGATGGTTCTAAAATGCCTTCAGGGCTTCCCCGGTGGCACAGTGGTTGACAGTCCGCCTGCCGATGCAGGGGACACGGGTTCGTGCCCCGGTCTGGGAGGATCCCACAGGCCGCGGAGCGGCTAGGCCCGTGATCCATGGCCGCTGAGCCTGCGCGTCCGGAGCCTGTGCTCCGCAACAGGAGAGGCCACAGCAGTGAGAGGCCCGCGTACCACACACACACAAAAAAAGCCTTCAATTCTATCAATCCTTAATTTCATTACACATTACAGCATTCCATAGATAAAATAATGAATACAAAATGTTTGAAAATGATTTCTCAAGCCGTTTCATTTTGTCTAAAATTTTAAGACTTTGCTTTCAACTTTCTGAATGTTATGATCAAATTTGCTCTGTAACAGAGAAGGTGACCAAGATGAAATTACAGGGAAACCAATGATCTGAATAGTTTCATCAAGGGAAAGGTTCTCAAACTCAAAGCACTGCAGGAGTCAGGTAGGTATTGTAAATTACTGATGTGAGCAGGTAATTCTTCCATTTTTGAAACATATCACCCTCTTGAATAATATTTTGTTTTCTCAATTTTGGTAAAAAACATGATGTCTTACCTAAGTAAATGCTAGTTGGTATCATATATCACAATGTATCAGTCCATGCATGTGTTGGTGCTCAGTGGTTGACTTTCTTTACATGGAACTCAGGGATCCGAGCTCCTTCCGTCTTGTGGTTCTGAAGATCTCGGATATTCTAATTCAGCCTTTAAAAGGGGGAAAAGAGAGTAAAGAAAGCCTAAGTTTTTTCTTAAGTCTTCTCAAAAAAACAAACAAAAAAAACAAACCTTTGCTCATGAGACAATGAGACAATGAGAGGAGCAGCTGGGGAAGGAGGGAGGCTGACTAGTCTGCAGAAGGGGTTGTCCTATCTATCCACCTGGGTTTCATTCTGCTGTCACTTCAAACTGGTTGTTTAAATGTGTTCTCCACAGGAAGAAGGGATAGAGCCTGTGTTTTATTCATCCTCCTTACTACCACTAGCTTCTCAATGATTTTCAATAAAATGAGCTTGAATTTGTTGGGGGAAAAAAAGTCCTCTCAAGAATGAAACCCATTACTTCACTCTCATTCCATTGGTGAGAATTTTTCATATCACCTAGATAAAAAGGGGACTGTGAAATGTATTACCTGATTAAAAACCCATTTTCCAACGGCAACGCTACTCTGAGAGAGTAAAAATTACTGGACAGCTGTCTTTGCCAGGTATCAATACAAACATTTTTTCTCCATTATGAGAAAATCAACTGTGCAAGAATGAAATAAATAGCTACTGAGAGTAGACCTCACTGAAGTGGCCTGGACTGTGGCACACTGAAGAATACACATAACCATCACTCTGCCTATTAAAAGAGATGGCTGCCACAAGCTTCCAGGTGATTCCATTTAGTGCCTGCCAAATAGTAGGCACTGAGGAAATATTTGTTGGCTATATGAAAAAATGCAGGATAAAAAGGTCCTAGATTAGCAGACTTCCTGTATTTTTTCAAGAAAGGGCAGAAATTTAAATTTTTATTTAAAATATACTGAATTTTAAATTTTGTATTAAAAAAAAATCCTTGCTACATAAACAAAACACTTTGGTGCCGAATTTGTACTGTGGGCAACTAATTTGCAAGCTCCGTATAACAGGTACCACAGAGATTTTCAAAAGTGCTCCAAACATTTTCAAACTATTTGCTTTATTCAAATGATAATATTTTATTAAAAATTAGATTAGTAATAATATTGGTTTGTTCAAAACATTCTTCCTAAGTGTACAATCTCCTCATGGTTAGAAGAGTTCACAACATTATCTTGCAGACATGAATATTTGCTAAGCTGTAACTTTAAACTCTGATGAGGATTGAAAAAATAGAATATAAATCAGAAAATATTGCTTCCCAGTTTAATTTTATGCTTGATTAAAGATGATAGAGGTATTGGAAAACGACATGAAATAGAAATGAACAAGAGTCTACAAAGTCTCTCAGGCAATTTGACTCTGGCAGGCTGCCTTGGGGCCAGTTCACCAGCTCTTGCTTGTTTGTTTTACCAATGGGGAATCTTTCTGGTTTATCCCTCAACATTTTTCACAAGTTAAATGTGACATTTTCTTTCTCCTCTAACGCTGTCTCATCAAACTGTTTCTGAACCAGAGGTATCCATAAGGCTTTTTCCAAAGATGGAAGCTGTGAAACTTATTATTTTAAGAATCAGCCATGAGTTACTTCTCCTTACTTTGTCACCAAGATGGCTGGCACTGGACTTAGTACTAATTCTATCATTGCTGAGCATTCAAGTTTGGCTGGAATTAGTCTAACCATTTAGTTACTCTAAAATGCTTAACTAGAGTTATGCTTTCTAAGGAAAAAAAGGGTCTGTTTGAACTTGTCAGTCACAAGTAAAAAACCAACAACAAAAATAATTTCTTAAAGCAGAAAAAAATGTATTATATCATCTAGTTTTAAAGACCCCAAACTACAGTAGCTAAAATACCTACCTACCTTTCCATTTTCCTAAGTTTACCTGGTGCTTATGTTTACCTGGGCATCCAAGCAAGGTATTAGTAGGTTCTGGTAAGAGATTTATTACCTTTCGACATTCATTCAACTAGTGCCAACGAGGGTCTACTGACATGCCAAGCACAGTTCTTGGTGAGTGGACAAAACTCTGCACCCAACAGACACAGTCCCTGTCCCACAGAGTTTACAGTCTCATGGAGATGACAGACACTGGTAGGTATGCCATAGCCTGATAATAACTATGATGGGATTTAACAGTCCCTGGGAGCACCCAGAAGCCCCACAGGAGTCCCACAGCCAAATGACTCTCTTTCTAATTGTAAGTCCAGATAAACCTCTTCATGAGGAACATGTGGATAGGGATTGTGGCAGCTGCAACAAGCTTCCAGATCTATCAGGTAAGACTTCAAATTACTAACAGAGGAAATCCTAGTTTAGCCTAAGCCTCTCATTTTAGAAAGAAAAAAAAAAAAAAGGCACTTTCTAATGTTGACTAATATGCCTACTATTTCTGTCACTTTCTACATCTTTCCTCAGTTCCCTAAACTCCCCAGTTAGAAATAATCACCTCCTTCTTTTGATTCCCATGGAATTTTGTTGGTACCTCTCTAATGAAACTTACCTTATTTTATCAAATTAAGATGCCATCTATTAATACACTCAATTTCAGAGATATTAAATTCAAGGCAGGAACGGGGGATACACATTTTAGAATAAGTGACATGTGGTGTTACTTTCTGACTTGTGTTTGAGCTATGTACATACTTGTCTTATCTCCACTGACAGATTTCTAGCCCCTCAAGGGCAGACCATGTCTAATCATTTTGTATAGTCTAATGCAAAAGTTCAGCACCTTGCAATGTGCAGGAACCCAAAGCATATTTGAAAAACATGAAAGAACAGATTTATCAGGTAGACTTGATAGGATCCAAGTTTCCCAATTCTCAATCTAGTGTTCTTTCTACCAAACAATAACATCATCAACCCTTAAGAGGAGGTCAATAGGAACTTTAATATATAATAATCATCAAAATACTAATATAATACTTATAAAGCACCACTGGTGTGGCAGGTATTGTTGTAAATACTATACTTATTTTTCAATGATCACAACAGCCAGATGCCCTAGATATCTGTATGCTCATTTACATCCTTGCAGCCCACCTTCCCTCTCTGGCCTCCCCTCAGCCACATTACCTGTCTCTGGCTTTTTACTAGAGCTCTGTGCCTCTGCGGAGTGTGATGCCAGGGGCATCTCTCTTAGCTACGCTGACACCTGCACAAAATTGGAAGTACAAGGAGGTTACATCCACTAGGGCAACCCTGACCAATGGTGCCAGGGAGCTATTGGATAAATATCCCCCTTTTCTCAAGGAGATGACCCTGAGCTACCTTTTACAGTTTCACAAGGAGGGCCCAGTAGACTCTCAGACCATTTTCCACATCAGGATCTGGCTCAATCATGACCCCTTGGGCCAGCCTGTTTTATCCCTTCCACTCCCTGATTCTAGATCTAATGAAGCCCTAGAATTACTTTCCAAAGTAAACCATCCACACACAATCCTTCTTCGAAGACTCAGTATTTTGGGAGAGCCCAAGCTAAAATCGCTGTGAGGTAGTTGCACTATTTTTTTTTTTTACATCTTTATTGGAGTATAATTGCTTTACAATGGTGTGTTAGTTTCTGCTTTATAACAAAGTGAATCAGTTATACATATACATATGTTCCCATATCTCTTTCCTCTTGCGTCTCCCTCCCTCCCACCATCTAGCCTAGAATTCAGATGAAGAAAGTGAAGCACAGAGAGATTAAATCAATTGCCCGAGGTCCTACAGGCAGTAAATGGTGTAGCTGGGATTCGAATCCAGGGAATCTGATGCCAGTCAATACATTCAACCAATACAGCTTCTCTTTCTTTATAGGAAATGAAACTTGAAATAAACAAAATATTTTCTGCCTAATTAATCATAATTTGTTATATTGTTACAATGTTGTATAATTGGTTCACTGTCAAGTACTGTAGAGAATATTTATTAAGCACCTGCTTTACGTGAGGTACTTTAGTATATATTACCTCATTACTTCTCCAAACACTTTTGAATCATTAATATTTTAAAAATTCATTTTACATATAAGGACATTAGAAAATTTAAGTAACTTGCCAAAGTCAAACAGCTGGTAAGGGCCAACCCACTCACTCACTTATTTGTTTAACAAATATTTATTGAGCACCCACAGTGTGCCAGGTACTGTTCTAGGAGCTAGGGATATACTCTAGGTCCCTACCTTATGTCCTGATAGAGGATATGCACAATAATTGAAACAAATAAACAAGAATCACTGGGTAGTGATAATTTGCTTAAATACAATAAAACAGGGATGTGACAAAATGAAGAGCCCTGATGCCAAGGGGACACCTAGAAGTTTCTCAACTTTGGCACTTTGGCACACTTTGGGACTGATGATTCTTTATTGTGGGGGATCATCCTGTGCACTGTAGGATGTCTAGCAGTTATCGCTGGATGCCAAGAGCCCTCCCCAAGTCCTTATAGCCAAAACGTCTCTAGACATTTCTAAAAGTCTTCTGGGGGGCAAAATCACCCCTGACTGAGAACCACTGACCTACAGCAAAGTTCTTCAGGTGGGATCAGGCTTAGTATATGTGAAAAACAAAACTTCATGGTGAGTAAGGAGGAGAAGGGCAGGAAATGAGGTTACAAAAATACGTGGAGACCCACCAGACAAGGGCTCTTAGGCGAGGGGAAAAAGTTCTGATTTTATTTTAGGTTGCCCCTGCCTAGTCTGACTTAGAAATGCTGTTGTTGCTGTTGTTGTCATTGTTGTTGAATAGCTACTGATATCTTTTCCCTCTTCATTTTTCAAGAGCTCTTAATAACCCTCAAACCTTGCCAGCCTCTACCCCAAGTTTCACACCATCCAAGTTCTCTGGGCTGCCCTCAACTGTCCTGTGGAGCATTCTCTTACAATTTCCTGGGGTTTGGCACTTTGCTTGCACATGTGTCTTCTCCTTACTCGGTGCCTTTTCCCTGCTGTTCTTTGCCTAGAACACAGTGTCCTGCTCTTCCTGCCTGGAAAAGCCCTAATCATGCTTCAAGAGACAGTTTAAGGATCTGCCTCTCCAGGATATCTTCCCTGTATCCTTCCCACAGGCAAATACATTTAACCATCACACCTTCTCTTTCTTTATAGGAAATGAAACTGGAAATAAAATATTTTCTGCCTAATTAATCAAAATTTGTTATGATTACCAAATACCACAGCATATGAGCTGGTGCATTAGCCTTTTCTACATCTGAATCAAGTTCTTCTTCACTCTCACTGCAACCTCCCCAAGGGTATGAGACAAATCTTGGTCATCTTTAGTTTTCCAGTGACTACCCAGTGCCTGGCATGCAGACAGAAGGTGTTCCTCTGTCAAAAATTTATGTTACTATTTTGAACCTTCTTCCAAAACATAAGAATACTACCTAAGAAAAATTCTTCCTATGCTTCTATCATCTTTGAGAGATGTATTCTTCAACTTTTTCTTTAGTAAATACTGACTGGTACATTTTATCTGAATAAAACAGACAGATCACACACACACACACATTCATTAAAATTTAGCAACTTAGAAAATATACCTTTCAAGTTATAGTGGTTATAGGCCATTCCTCCGAGAGAACTACCTAACACACGGCACACTTTTAACTTTCTCCTGGGCAGAGCGAGAACAAGGTACAAAAGTAATAAACATGAGGATCATAATAACTGAGAGGGAGCAGTGCACTCCAGGTGTGATTGATAATTTAAAACTTCTCTCATCCCACCCTGTAAGCTTTAGGGCCTGTCCCACCCTGCAAGGATTAGGATCCAATCATCTGGAGTAAATAGATCAAGGAGTTTGTAAGCCACAGGTCTCATAACATTTCCTCTCACAAATACATTGTTATAATAAATGTCGTCAAAGCCAATGGTGCTGATTTTATGATGTGTATTCAGGCAGTCAATGAGAAGACTGAGAAAAGAGAAAGCAGCAATAAAAATCTGCCACTTGAAGAGTCAATCTGTAGGCAATGTGCTGCTTTGTAAACTCGGCTGAGTAAAAGTGAAATACTGAACTAACAAAAAAGACAGCTACAAAAATCAACTCTTGAATCCAAAGCTCATCCAAATCAGAACAACGTTCTAATTTCATTTAGCACTGTGTTTTGCACATAGGAGGCATTTAATAACTCTCTGCTAAATGCATTAATATGCTTTGCCACTCACCTGTTTTCCTAGTATTAAAATATCCGATACATTTAATTATGTCCCTTTCACATGATTCACACAGTTTGAGCTCTGGCAAAACAACAAACCTAAGCAGCAGTTTGAGTAGTTCATTCTAGGGAAAAAATGCAACCAAAGTGTGTGGTACACTTAGCTCTGCAATGAAGCCATTAAAAAAGATTTCTCAATGCCCTTTTCCTTCATTTTTCTGCCTTCACATACTATGTGAACCAAAAACTCACATGGACAAGGCAGAGCTGGGTGTGAACCTCTCTTCTGGAGCGTTTGCCAACAGGAATAAAAGAGCCAAAAGGAACCCAAAACACTGTTCTGTGTTCTCTTAGATACCACTCATCACAGTCACCGTTACCACACAATATTTATTGCAGCTGACCCTGGGACTACCACAAGGTCATTTTTCAAAATGATTCTAGCTGCCCCTTCTAACCAATGACAAATTTACCTAAGACAAAGATGTGATTCCACTGGGCCCATTCTGTATTATCAACCCTGCAAGCATATAATTGAAGATGGATTACAGTTAAGTCAGGAAATTCTCTGTATTAATCCCTTAAAATAATAGTGAGTTGGAAGGACTGGCTTCCTATTTTATTTAAAAAAAAGAAAGAAAGAAAGAAAGAAAAAAGTCATGACCTTTTCCTTTTAAAAGAAAAGTCACCCAAGTTTCAGTAAATGGTTTTAAGTTTGGTTTGGTTTGATTTGATTTTTTCACTAACCTTACCAGTTGTTTGAGTTGAAGTGTGCATTCAAATAACTTAACAGGATGAACGTGTAAAAACTGCCTAAGTAACAAAGGTCTCCAAAAGCATTTAGAAAACTACCATCGCCCTTCAAAAGCTTTGTCCATGTCCAATCTAGGTACTCAAACAAGCAAATGAAACAATTACTCTCTAGCCTTTAGAAACGTATATTACAAACTATTTCCCCACATCCTTAGCTAATGATATTATTTTATTTTTCGTAATAATCCAAATAAGCATACCTTCGAAGTTGCTTTTGCGTAAATGACTTCTGCCCTTCCATCTTCACTTTTTCCCTTTGTCCCCTTCCAATTAGTCCGCAAGATTGTGGCTTACTGTCGTTTCCTAAAATGCCTAACGCACTATCTCCTATCCCATATTTCTTCTACAACCTTGCCTGTCCCTCTATCAAGATTTGGAGTCTAGGCTCCCTTCCCTTCAATGGCAGTTGGCCTTCGCGACTGCCTCAACCAAGAGCACAGGTGACGCCCTGTGACTTTTCAGGCTCAGTCACGAAAACGCAACTCGCGTCCCCTTTTGTTCTCTTGGCTTGCTTGCTCCTGGAAGTCAGCCTCCGTGCTGTTAATGAAGCCCGAGCGGCTCGTGGACAGACTCACCTTAAGTGGTATCAAATCTCTCAGCCTGGACCCCTGCGGGCGCCAGAGGCGAGCGGGAGTCGTGCAGCGGTGGCTTCACCGCCGGAGCCCTCTGAGAGGAGAAACAAAATGGCAGCGGCCCGAGGCTTCCGCTCGTTACCGCGAGAAGCGGCGGGAACACCTGACGGGCTCCCCATACGCCGAAAGAGTGGCGGAAGAAGGCCTGCCAGCGAGCGTCCGAGCAGCCTCCGGAGGAACGCCGTTAGGAGTACGTGACGTTGCTGACAGAGAGGCGGCAAGGGAGCTGCACCGGGAGAGACAGTCGGTGCAGCACGACCGCCCCGACCGCCCCAACCAGAGTAACTGGACCTGACATGAGTCTGAGGAGGAGGCGTCATCCTGGAGAAGCCAGCCAGAGCCTTACCCAGGAAGCCCGCAAACCTCCGTTCTCCCAGCGGATCTCCTCTCCCGAGGCCTAGCTGCACACACAGCCGCAAAAGGGTAAAGAGGAAACATTCCAAGACGCCCCCAGTGCCAGTTGTACTTGCAAGAGCCAGCGCTGACCGAGAGGCAAAGCCCAGCACAGCAGGAAGGGAGCCCTGAGAACAGGCCGTGCCCCAACCAGGCTGCCAGGACCGGACCTGCCGCCGCCCTGCTGTCCCTGTTACTTTGCCTGCGCTGAGGTGATGACCTCTCTGTCCTGGGGCTTGGACCCCAGAAGGAGCAGGCAGCTGAGAGCTGGCCTTCCCCGGGAGGAGCCTTCAGAGCCAAGTTTGGGGCATCTTTCCAAATGTATACCCCACCAGGCCCTTGTCAGACTTGTGAAGCCAAAAAAACTAAAACATTTTAAATGTTTTTTTTTTTCTTTGACTCCAGGGCATGTGGGATATTAGTTCTCC
This sequence comes from Aethalodelphis obliquidens, assembly GCF_003676395.1. Classification (NCBI taxonomy): domain Eukaryota; kingdom Metazoa; phylum Chordata; class Mammalia; order Artiodactyla; family Delphinidae; genus Aethalodelphis; species Aethalodelphis obliquidens. The sequence goes on from NW_020837983.1 coordinate 16,847,308, forward strand.
GACCAGAGATTGAACCCATACCACCTGCAGTGGAAGTACGGAGTCTTAACCACTGGAGCACCAGGCAAGTCCCTCAAACATTTTTCTTAAAAAGCTCTCAGGGGCTTCCCTGGTGGCGCAGTGGTTGAGCGTCCGCCTGCCGATGCAGGGGACACGGGTTCGTGCCCTGGTCTGGGAAGATCCCATATGCTGTGGAGCGGCCAGGCCCGTGAGCCACGCCCGCTGAGCCTGTGCGTCCGGAGCCTGTGCTCCGCAATGGGAGAGGCCACAACCGTGAGAGGCCCGTGTACCGCAAAAAAAAAAAAAACCTCTCAGCCTTGCCCCTTGCTAAGGTTCAGAGTGACAGCCAATACCAGTTTGACACAGACATGTAACCCATCTTAAAAGTACATCCTTCAGGGCCCTTTGAGGCCATCCTGCTGAAACCGCATGAAGCAGTCAGGCCAGTCCCACTAAGGTCTAGCCAAATTGCAAATTCATAAGCGAAGTCAGTAATTGTTGGTCTTTTAACCCATTAAATTTGGAGATAGTTTGTTATGCAACGATAGATAACTGATACATCCTCCCTAGTGTCTGTCTAATCTATCTTTCCTCTCCCATCACCAACGTCCTAAATTCACATTCTCATTGCTTGCCTAGAGTATTGCAATAGCTGATTCTTTTCCTTCCCTCCAGTCTCTCCCTGGTTGATTTTTATTTACACAATCCATCATCTATCTTGTTACCTTACATCTTGTTTATATTATTCCCCCAAAACACAGGGAAAGTTCCAACTGTGATCTGAGAAGTTTTCAACATCTATCTGTGGTTCTAAATTTGGGCTATCCATTAGAATTACCCAAGGATTTTTTTTTTTTTTTTTTTTTTGGCTGCATTTCGTCTTCATTACTGCGTGCAGGCTTTCTCTAGTTGCGGCGAGTGGGGGCTACTCTTCGTTGCAGTGCACGGGCTTCTCAATGCAGTAGCTTCTCTTGTTGTGGAGCACAGGCTCTAGGCACACAGGCTTCAGTAGTTCTGGCACGCGGGCTCAGTAGTTGTGGCTTGAGGGCTCCAGAGCGCAGGCTCAGTAGTTGTGTCGCACAGGCTTAGTTGTTCCATGGCATGTGGGATCTTCACGAACCAGGGCTCAAGCCCATGTCCCCTGCATTGGCAGGCGGATTCTTAACCACTGTGCCACCAGGGAAATCCCCCCGAGGAATTTTTTAAACCAACGCCTGAGTCTCAACTCAGAGATTCTTATCCAGTTGGACTAAGGTGGGAACTATTCATTTGTATTTTTTTAATCTCTCTAGATATTCCAAAGGGTAGCCAAAGTGAGAACCACTGAAACCACTGGGAGCAGGAAAGAACATGCAGGGATGGGTGTAATGAGAACAGGGCCAACGCCAATATTCAAGATATGAATAAAGGATGTAGGTAAGACTGATCCAGAGGTTTTCAAAGTAGGAGTAAAAGCAGCAGATTAAAATATCAAGAAAAGAAAATGAAGAGTAGAAATAGAAATGTCAGGAGGATACCAAGAATAGTTCAAAATGTTTATGAATTTCTCTTGTTGTGTTATTTTGTTTTATTCTGATAAAATGATTAATACAGTTCTGATAGGCAAAGTTAACTCCGGAGTTGAAAAAGAACTTACATGAATCCATTAGGACATGATTTCATTCACATCTCGAAATATTTACCAACCCTATCATAATTCATTTCTTGACTCAACAAATATATATTGAGTGGCTACTATTTGTCGCTCATGCTGGAGATATAGCAGTGAACAACACAAAGTTCTTGCCCTCAAGGAGCTTTTTTCGAGTTGGATGCGGCAGACAATTAAAAAGTAAACAAGTGTATAATGTGTCAGAGGTTGGTAAATAACATAAAGTAAAGAAGGCAAAGGGGAAAAGGAACACTAGTGCAGGAGTAGAGGATGGGATGTGGAGAGTATTTTTTAAAGGGATCAGTAAAGTCTTCACTGGTAAGGTTTCCTTTGAGCAGAGACCTGAAAGAAGTGAAGGAGCCAGTCATGTGAATGAATACCTGATGGCAGCAGTGAAAGAAGAACAAAGCAAGTGAGAACATGCTTGAGGGTTATAAGGTACAGCAAGGAGGCCAGTGTGGTTAGAGTGTAGTGAAAAAAAGAAGGTGGAGGGTAGTAGGACATGAGGTCAAAGAAATAACAGGAGCAAAAAGAAGGGGTTTCAGGAGTGAATAGGAGAAATTGTGACAGAGTGGTTCTTCATCTTAGAATACATTAGAATCACCTAGGGAGGTTTTCAAAATACCCATGCTCAGTCTGCACCCTCAGAGATTCTGTTTGAATTTAGGATGGAGCCCAAACAGCAGCAGTTTTCCAATGTTCCCAGTTTATTGAGAACCATTGCTATAATGATGTATATGGATTATAGGTCACTGAAATTCTATAGATTTGCTCTGAGATGAAAAAGTCAGTGAAGTGTTTTAATGAGAGAAGAGGCAAGATCAATATTTTAATTAGTTCACCCTAGCTGCTCTGTGGAGAATACACTGTAGGGCAGGGAAGGACCCAGTCAGACCACCTATCTCTGTTTTTAACATTTTCCTTAATGAACATGTGTGGCTTTTGTATTATAATAGAAATCTCACACTTAAAAACATGTAAAAATAGAGTGAAAGACTATGTATTAATGAGAAACAGAGTATTAGATTCTCTGTTATTAATCTATTCTTCCAGATGTCTTTCTCAAGGAAAAGTTTTCATGACAGGTAATGGATTGTGTATTATTTTGCTATGGCCATCATAACAAAGTACCACAAACTGGGTGGCTTAAAACAGGCACAAGTGTATGCTTTTACAAATCTACAGGCTAGAAGTCCCAAATCCAGGTGTCGGTAGAGCTTTGCTCCATCTGAGACTCGGTAGAATCCTTCCTTGCCTCTTCCTAGCTTCTGGTAGTGGGCAGTTCTTTGGCATTCCTTGGCTTGCAGTTGCATCAGTACAATCTCTGCCATCACATGGCTACCTTCACATCATCTTCCCTCTCTTTGTGTCTTTGTCCAAATTTCCCTTTTGTAAGGACATGAGTTGTATTGGATTAGAGACCACCTTAATCACTTCATCTTAACTTGGTTAATGCTGCAAAGACCCTATTTCCAAATAACATCACATTCTGAGGTATTGGTGGTTAGAACTTCAACATACATCTATTTTGGGAGCCAGCGGGGGAGGGGGGAAGAACAATTCAACCCATACAGATTGGTTCTTAAGAAATCTTTAATAATAAATAACAGAATTGATATTATGTACTCCCTTTTCTATCAAGGCAAACATATACAAAGAAAAAAAAGTAGAACTATTCCTAAAACATTAATAAAAGTCTTGAATAAAGGAAGATTACCCTCCGAAGGAGAATCTCTAGCATATCTTTTTTTTTTTTTTTTTTTTTTTTTTGCGGTTTGCGGGCCTCTCATTGTTGTGGCCTCTCCCTTTGCGGAGCACAGGTTCCGGACGCGCAGGCTCAGCGGCCATGGCTCACGGGCCCAGCCGCTCCGCGGCATGTGGGATCTTCCCGGACCGGGGCACGAACCCGCGTCCCCTGCATCAGCAGGCGGACTCTCAACCACTGAGCCACCAGGGAAGCCCTCTAGCATATCTTTTGATTCTCTCACTTTTTCCACTTCAGCAGACATTTCGCAGAAAATGACTGAAAACTATAAACAGGCTTGGTTATTTCTGGTGACTTTCATTCATTGAACATAAATTTTCAGTGCTTTAGTGAGTTGACATTTAGGTCTGGATCATTTAGCCTTCATGGCAAATAACTCCTTACACAGGTTTACTGAAATTAGAGAGTCACCCATACCATTCAAATTGGTTTCACAGTTCCAGGGGAGTGGGAATTAGAATTTTAATGAACATTAATCTGAGAGGGAATGGAGATCAGTGCATAAACATGTTTAAAACATGTCTAACTTGCTGAACAACTTAATTTTACCTGATGAAGTCTTTTTTTCAGCAGCAAAATGAAAAGTTTTAGGCTGACAGATGAACTTTAGAGGGTAGCTGAACTTCGTTGAATGCTGGCTTTGAAAACCAGTAACAAACTCCATAAAGAAAAATCAGAGCAACACATAATGCTTAGCCTCAAGCTATCCCCCAGGCAAAGCAAATCCTTATCAAGAAGCCACCGGTGACCCAAGTAACCAAGCTGAGCTGAAATTAATGTTTGGCATGTATGCTGTTCAAGGAAAATGAGCATTCTGTCATGAGACAGAAAGCAAAAGAAGATGAAGAACAAACACCTACTTCTTGATACATTATCAAACATCGTGTATGGAATTACTTTAAAAGTACACACAGTGAAGCATAAACTGTGTTTGACCCATCTATTATCTGGAAGTTAAATATCTTCAAATTCATTTACTTCCACTAATCAGCTGCTACACATTTTTTCTCCAGCTTCTGCCATCTGCTTTTAATTACCAAAACAATCAGCAATCCAAAGTGAAATGATACATAGTTAATCATCACAGGCCTTCAGTTTACAGGTGTAGTCAAAAAGAAAAGAAATAAACATTTATTTAGTTTCAGAAGAGACTTGAAACATGAATCCAGAACACTGCCAAAATTTCCTTATTTCTTTGACATCTTGAGAGTTTATAAATGAAATCCACTCTAAGCAAACAGCTATAAAATAAATTGGGGCTAGCAAGATTAACAAATCGTGTTATTTTAGGCAGAATGGCTGCAATAAAGTTAAAAAGATCCAAACTTTCATGGAGAAGAGTATGACTATGAAGAAAGAACGCCTCCTCCAACAGCAATGACTAAAGCTCTAACATCTGAAGTTAGATAGCATAAATGTTTCAGCAGCTAATGAGGTAAGTTTAGCTTCATATTATATTTACATTGATTTTGGGGAAAAGAAAACCAAATGCCTACTTTTTTTTTTTCAGACAACACAAATCAAGGTCAGAGAAAGAAATGAAATTAATATTCATGACAAATTCAGTCCTATAAACAGTCCTACGAAGATCATTTCTCCCACTTTAAAGTTAAGAAGACTGAGTCTAGGAGATAAAGTCAAGCTGAGAGTCAAACCCAGTACTGTCTGTGATTGATGGGTACCTTCTACTGCCTGATTAATACATGATGAATAGCAAAAAACTTCGTAGGAGGAAGTTTTGCTATATTTGTATAAAGGACACTACAGGATTGACAAGTATTAGTATTCAAAAAATAAGCAATTCATTTTTCATTACTACATGTCTCATCAAGGCTAAAGTCTAAATGATTATATATATATATATATACACACACACACACACACACACACACACATATATGTTCTGAAATACTTAAGACAATATTTTTTTTAACTTTGAGGTCTTTTAATTTTAACAATGGTAATTCCAGTCTTTGAAAAAGTTGCTAGCTGCAGATGGTCAGCATACCACTCCATGATCAGTCCCCCCTCTAAAAAGCCAACGAGAGGTATTAGAGTTTACTGGGTCTTTGTTGATTCCATAATGACAGAAACAGTTTCATACAGGTTCTCAAAGTAAGATTCAAGAATAGTTTGTTTTTAAAGTGATAGGAAAAGCTTAAATCACAGGTTTATACAATTCTTTCTTCTCAGCCTTCTAAGAAAGGTGGATCCTTTGTGGCACTGAGCAATGTTACTGTTGAGGATATATTTTGGAGAAGACAAAAGAGGAATAAATAGAATTGAAAAGGAAAGAATAGAGGATCCAGAGGAAACAGAAAGGAGAGAAGGCTGAAGTGGGTTGTCAAAAGGGAGGTGGGGAAGAGAAGATGAAAGAAATGGAAGGAGAGGTAAGGAGAGATATGAGCAAAAGACTTTGGAGAAAGAGCAAGAATGCTAAAAGAAATATTTTAGGAAGATATTTATGTGATGTCAAATAAAATCCTTTCCTCAGTCTCCCTATTACATCATTAGTAAAAGTCCTTACTTGTAAATTCATTACTACAGACCACCTCTGCCAATACCCAATGCCAGGATTTTTTTCCTCTCAAGAACCAACCAGGGGTTATTTGGCCAAGCGTAACATCCCAAAGGGACAGCAGCAGTTGCTGCCTAGCTTCTCACCACAGCCATCATGCAGAGAAACTTCTGCAAAACAGCCAAAATCCCCATTAGGATGCTAAGAGGAGGCATCAGATGGGACCCAAAGGCCAATCTACATTGGAGGTGGCAGATCACTGATGCCATCTTATTTCACTGTAGTGTGAGAAGGTTTGTTGACTTGGGGAAGAACTTCTATGTACTAAGTAGGATGCACTCCTCTCTACCTTTCCTTCTGATACACATCCTTGAAAGGTACGTGTAAAATGAACCAGAGGAGAACGAAGTAAACATTCCTCAGTCTCATGCTACTTTCTTCTCCCTGGGACATGGCCATTACAGCAGTTTATTAAGACACTAGGAGACAACGGAAAAGAAGAGAGGGAAAAACAAGCATCCATTGCCTGGGTGAATTGAATGTTATCCCTTGATTGGAAACACATTGGGACAAACACCTGGAGGTACCCAATTAACAAGTATGATAGGACCTCCAATAATTTCTAAGTCAGCTATCCACTTGAGTGGGGCGTTGTTATTCTCTGAACTTGTCGGGGACTTAAGGTCTCATCTGTCTTTTACCTTGAAATTTGGGTTATGTAATATCAAAGTTAATCTCAGGTATTAAATTCAGGGAAAAACACAGAGGCAGACTGAACCAGCTGGGATATAACAGGCAGAGAGAGCTTGGTGATACAAGAGTAAAGTGATTAAATTTTCTTTGTTTAATAAAGAAAAGGAAAGTGGCTTCCTCCCCACCCTCCCATTCTTAGGGTGTCGCCTTAAAAACATAATAGGCCCAAGAAGAGGCCCAATCTTTTGATTCTGCAATGCAAGGTCACAGCCCTTCTGAACTTTGGAACTATAAACACACATCTCCAAAATGAACACAGGAGTCTTTCAGGAGGTAACAATCACAGGTACCATCATTTGTCTCTTGAGGCAATAAGAGAAGTTTCTTGTTATTTCCTCTGCTTTGCTGTGTAAATTTGTGTGGAATTCTCTCCACACTTTGTAGTCACTTTCATCCTACCTTAAATGCAAATAAATCTGTTAATAGCTTTCCAATAATAAATTGTGTTCTCTCTCTTGTATATTGGTACAGAGAGGACTTTTATGGTCAGGATTGCTTTATTTCCCCAACAGTGACTACCAGAAAACAGTAATACAGGCACTCAGAAGGCCAGAAAGATAAATAATGGGATAAGGCTTGAGCAGTTGTGTGGCTGGTTTATGAACAGTCAGAAAAGAAGGAGCAGTCCTTCCACAGAGAGCAGAACCTTAATATGGAAGGAGAATTTAACTACCAAACCTCTATCTCGTATTTTAATCACTTCTAACACATCCCAGGTTTCTTCCACATCCAATCAATCAGAAGATCTGATTTTTCATCCACCCGAAATCTCTTTGAAATCCATCTGATTCTCTTTATTCTCAACGTGACTATAAAAGACCACATAGCCCATCTCTCCCCTTATAAGGTTTATGACCTTCAATTTTGTTGCCTCTCAAACCATTTCTCCACACAACTATGAGTCAGATTTCTAAAACACAAGATCTCTGTTTAGAAACATAATGTACAAGGATCTCCTTCATCTTGCTCCTGCTTACTCCACCAGCTTGATTTTTCATGACTTCAAAACTCTTTCTCCTCTCAAATTTTTGATCCTACCGTACTGAACTACTCAATGTTACTTGACATCACTACTCTGTTCTCTAGGATTTTGCACAGGCTATTTTCTTAATCAGGACCATTCACGGCTATCCATTCCTCTGTTCACCATCTTCCACGGCCTAAATAATCACTACTTTCTGTTCTTCGTTTAGGACTCAGCTGGAATGGATCTCCTCCTTCTGGATTTCTTGCCTGACCCTTCCAAGGTACTCCTAATTTCCTCTATAGCACGTTGCTTTGACCAAATCTTTATCATATTGTATTATATTTGCCAATTTGTAGTATGTTTCATACTGTAAGGTCTTTGAAATAACTCTTAATTAATAAGTGTTTAGCAATTAAGTCAAAAGGTTAACGTCTAGGAGTAGGGCTAGTTTGCGTACCGGCTTGATCCAAGGCTACAAATGAGGTCACCAGAACCCCGCTACTTTCCAGTCCTCAGCTCTGCTCTCTTGCATGTTGGTGTCACTCAGACTGCTCCTGCTGACAAACATGGTTGTGTACAGTTCAAGGTCTACATTTTCGAAAGCTCAGTGGAAAAGAGTGCCTTTCTGTCCCTGAAGTCCCAGCAAAATCCTCATTGAATGCCATTCCGCTCTGATTGGGCCACATACCATTCTTGAAGTAATCACTCTGGCCAAGGAGAATAAGATGCTCTAACTGGGCTTGAATAACATGCTCATGCCTAGAGCCAGAGATGGAGTTGATGCTAAGAGAGGCATGTGTAGTATAAGGGGCACTTTTTCAGAAAGTAATAGAGTTACTGGTACCAAAAGAAGAATTAATGCAAGCTAGGAAGCAAAACCAAAACCAGACAAGAACAGCTGTCCACTGTAGTAAACAAATTTCACGGCTGTGTAAATCAGCGTATTCTGTGGCAGGTTATGATGATTTAGCTAATCTTTCCCTGTAAATTAGGTTTCTTTGAGAGCTAAATTGAAATTGATTCGGATTTTCAGAATTCTGCATAATAAATGGAAACTTATTTCCAAGCTGCATGCTGTAGCTTCCAAAGAGAATTTATGATTATACAGACTTTGACTTAAACTTTTAGTCTCAATATATTTTAAATGTGGTGATTGAATTTCCTCAGTAAGTTGAAAATATGGAAAACATTTTGGGAGGAATGGCTAATTCTGGGTAATAGAGGCAAGAAGTGGCACTTTCTATGTAACTGCAATTCTAAATGATTAATAATTATGTAAACATATAAAATAACTTGTTTATCGTATGTGATTCAATTGAAAGATTTAATTTATAGTAAAAAGTTGTTACCATGACAAACCAGGGCAGGAAAAGTAGAAAGGGCCAATTTACATTCAGCAAGAAGGTTCCAGTTACTTCTTAACAACCAAGGAAAGCTTTAAACACACTTTTCCTCCTCTGGAAATTTCAGTACAACTTGGCTGCTCAGGGAAAATCTCCCTCTTGCAACACCTTTTTGTGATGAGAGCAGGCTGCCAAGAAAGCTCCCACAGATAGAAAGAAGTCTGAAGAATGTCTGTCTTGAGTCAGGTGTTATAATTAGTTTTGACACCACTTTCACAGAAAGACTCCTTAATCCTCCTGAAATTTTATACAGGGGTAAATCAAGCACCTGCTGCATTACATACATTATTCCAGTGGTCTCTTTAATCTCTCCTGTTCATGCTTTAGGTGTTAGGGATATTTCAGTTATGGACATGTGGACTGCCCTACAAGCATCAGAAAGATTCTTTTCATGCTTAAGACTTTCCTAAATAAAACGACTGTGTGTTCACAGTTTACACAGCTATATGATATGAGAGATTCTATTCCCGAAGGCAGCATGATAAATCAGAAAAAGCACTGAATGTGGAAGTCAGATGCTTTGGAGCTGAAGTCGAAGTCTTGGCCTTAAAACTTTTGTGACTTTTAACAGTTTCCACATCTCCATAGGGGAGGAAAAACATCTTGTATTAGAGTTATTGTGTAGCTCAAAAGGAAAATCAATAACGCATGAAAAAGAGCTCTGCAAACTACACAGTCATGCAGTTTCAGCCTTGATACTTCCTTATAATGAACTGCTTGAAAATTGTAGGAACCAAATATATTACAGCAGAGTCAAGACAGATTTGTGACATATATATATCTATATATATCTATATCTATATCTATATCTATATATATCTATATATATATATATAGATATCTGCCAAACTGCAGTGCAATAATAATAGCTAACATTGATTAAGCACTAGCTATATGCAAAGTACTTTGCAAGGCGTCCATTTCCGGGCCTGGCAATAATCCCATAAAATGGCTAATACTGTTATTTTTATTTTCTATATAGAAAGGCCAAGGCTAATAAAGATTAAATAGCTTCCCCAAGACCACACAGCTAGAAAGTATAGATCTGGCCCTCAACACTGGCCACTTCACTCAAAGCCAATATTCTTACCTCTACATAGCTTCTCCATCCATACAGGCCCTTATGAAAGAAGACATGGTCCTGAAATAGTCCCTTGTATAAATATGAAATTAATTCATGCTACAGAAGCATCATCAACTAATGGGGAAGTAATCATTTAGTAAACAGTTTCAGGAAAATTGACTTTTTAAAAATTTTATCATAGTCTCATACATCAGACGTTTAAAAAATGAAATAAGCCAGTCACTTTTTAAACCTTTTTAAGTGAGACCTTTTAAACCTTTTTAAGTCTTAAGCCTTTTTAATGCGGAATAATATTCCATTGTATGTATGTACCATATTTTGTCTATCCATTCATTTGTTGATGTACACTTGGGTTGTTTCAACCTTTTGGCTGTTGGGAATGATGCTGCTATGAACATCAGTGTACAAATATCTGTTCGAGTTTCTGCCTTCAATTCTTTTGGATATATACCCAGAAGTGGAATTTCTGGACCATATGGTAATTCTATTTTTAGTTTTTTGAGGACCCTCCGTACTGTTTTCCATGCAGACTGCACCATTTTACATTGCTACTAACAATGAACAGGAGTCCCAATTTCTCCACATTCTCACCGGTACTTATTATTTTCTGGTTTTTTTGATAATAACATCTTTGAATTTTATATTTTTTATAGTACACATATAGTATTTTCAAATTCCAGGAGGAAAGACTTTCAAAAACTAGAAAAGAAAATAAAAAATAGCATAGTGAGAGTTTGTTCAATGTGAAAAGGTTAAGAATGTCATGTTCTTAATTGTCATGGATTTAGGGTCTCTGTCTTGAGACTTCCATATAATGAAGTTCTTGAAAACTGTTGGAAAGCCTTCCTCCTACATTCTCCATCTCAGTTGATGAGATTGCCCTGTCATTAACTGATACACAGCCTCATCTTGGTCCTCTTCATTATCCCTTACATCCATTTGATAACTAACTAATTGTCCTTATACATGTTTCTAAAGTCAGTTCTCTCTTCTTCATCACCACTGTCATTGCCTTGGTGTGGCTCACCCTCATCAATTCGAATCTGATCTGAGTATTTTCCTCTTCCTTCTCTGTCCCCTCAATATTGTCAAAGAGGCAAATATGATTATATCATTGCTTTGCCTCTTGCCCCACCAACATCTTCAGCTGAACTTCTCAACCACAGGGTACCTTGTCATAGATAAAGCATGCAAATCATTCTAAAACATTGATATTCTTGAGTGAGAAATAATTTAAAACAATAATTTACATATTAAAATAAGCACAACTGTATTATATAATCAAAAGCAAATTTGCATAAATTTTAAACGAAACCATAGGCTTCAAAAATTTTTCCCACTTGAGGACTTTGGATCACGTGGACTACAGTGCCACAACCTCAGAGTTTATTTCTCTATCTATAAGGGTATATAAAAGGGAACCTTGAGAAATACTGATTTACAGGGTAAAATATAGTCCCCTTAGCATGTCATATGAGGTCCCCTGTGAATTGGCACTTGCCTGTATCTCTAGACTCACTTCCTGCCACATCAATGCCTTATGTTTCAGAAATGCCACATCATTTGTGATTTCCAGAACATAGCCCTACTATTTCATGTATCTGTGTTTTTCATGTGCTGTTCTTCTCAAGTTTCTCCATCCTATCACCCTGCCCAAGCTGTTCTATGTGGTGAACTCCATTTCCACTTTTCTATCTCCACCCAAATATCATTTCTTCTTTGAAGCCTCCCTTACTCTCTCCTCTACCCTCCACCCCTTCTACTTTATATCTAGATTGTACTTTAATTATTGTTCATATCATATTATATTGTGTAATTAATTTACACATCTGCCTTCACCTTAAAATGTCAATATTTTGAGACTAAATGATTAAAAGCTTAATTTCTAAAAATGGTCTACATGGGTTTAATCTCAGCACTACCATTTTTTACCTGTGTGACTTTAAGCAGGTTAACTGACTTCTCTGCACCCCTATGTTCTCTGTAAAATAGGGTCAATACTAGTACTTACCTTACAGGGTTGTTGTTAGACATCTATAGGAAAAAATATATCTATAGGGCTTAGAAGACGTCCTGGCAAACAATCGGCATTCACAAATGTCACCTACTTTTGTCTTATTCGTTTTAGAATCCTCAGAACCTGCCACGCAGTAGGTGTTTAGGAAATGTTTATTGAAACAAATTGAATTTCTTTCTTACTATCTACATGTTTTTGTCCTTCAATTGCTTCTCTTTGGCCAAAAGAAAAACATACTTTTTTTTAAAAAATTGAAATTTTGGTGACTGAGAAACCCCAGTTGTACTGTTCACATCCCTGGTGTTGCAAATTATTTTGCATGTCCTGGCCTAGAGTTAGTGGTGGTGGTGTCATATCACAACAACTAAATTGAAAGAGGAAGAAATGAAAGCATTGATGCTTTAAAAGGTAGTTTGCTTTCCATCCTGCTATTGGAAAAAGTGGTCCAAACCTCCACATGAAAAGAGAACCCATACTTGGAGACCCATCTTTCAGAGTTATGAAAATCTATTATATATTTGTTGAAAGGAAAATGTTTGTGTATTTGGACAAGTAACATAGAGGAATAAGACTGCCAGAGCGTGTGTATAATGGCTTGGACTGCTGCGTGTGTATAATTTCTTGGACTGCTAGGGGTTTTATTCAGGGTCTTGAGACTAGTGATAGATGAGCCTAAAAGGACTGCTTTAAATAAACCAAATGTCTTGCATTAGTGTCACTGGACTTAGAGCCCCCTGGGAAAAGCCTGTCTCCTGTGATTTCCAGTATACTCCACTTCCAATGAGCTGGAAATACCACAAGAAAACCGCTGTTCTCACGGTATTTTTGCCTTTTCCATTTCTGGGTTTAGCTAAGAAAAAAAATGGTATGTGCAAATAAAAAAACGGCATGTGTACACGACAGAAAAATCAGAGCATCCAAATGTTTGATCTTTAAACTAAATAGAATTCACACTGAGTTTCAAATAAAGTCAAATAAAATAACGTTAGCCACATTCTCATAAGTTTCATTTAAGCAAATGTATGCCTACAAGTGAGCCAGGTTCATTAAGCATGAATATCCTAAAATTGTATTGCATGTACATTGATTGAAAGCAAAGTGGCAGAATAACTGTAATTGGTTAATGTCTCTAAATTTTGGTTTAGGGATATTTACTTAAACTACTTCCAAAATTGTGCTGTCAATAAGTAAGTATATTTAAATAAATATTTGAATGTTCTTCTAAAAGAGATTGATTTTTGTCTATTTACAAATTTGCTAGGATTTAATTGCATGTTTAGATTATGTTTCAATAAAATGAAGCAAATATTTATGGATCACAAACTGTGTGCCAGGCAGAGTGCTAAGAGCTGGGGACATACTTAAGGGCACTGTTGATATTCGATAAATTTTAAGAAATGTAGTTGCCTTTGGGTATCTGTAGGGGACCCCCTCGGATACCAAAATCCCTGGATGCTCAAGTCCTTTATATAAAATGGCCATAGTATTTGCGTATAGCCTATGTACATCCTCCCGTATACTTTAAAATCACCTCTGGATTACTTATAATAGCAAATACAGTGTGAATGCTATGTAAATAGCCATAAATACAATGTAAATACTATGTAATTGGTTGCCTAAGTGTGGCAATGTCAAGTTTTGATTTTTGGAATTTTCTGGAATTTTATTTGTTATATATATATATATATATATATATTTTTTTTTTTTTTTTTTTTTTTGCGGTATGCAGGCCTCTCACTGTTGTGGCCTCTCCCGTCGTGGAGCACAGGCTCCGGACGCATAGGCTCAGCAGCCATGGCTCACGGGCCCAGCCGCTCCACGGCATGTGGGATCTTCCCGGACCGGGGCACAAACCCATGTCCCCTGCATCGGCAGGCAGACTCTCAACCACTGCGCCACCAGGGAAGCCCTATTTGTAATATTTTTGATCCACAGTTGGTAGAACCCATGGATTTGGATTCATGGATGCTGAAAGCTGACTATATGTGCAATTAAGAGCCTTTAACCAACTATACTTCAATAAGAAAATTTTTTAATTAAAAATAATTCACATCAACTATACTTCAATTAAAAAAGGATATTTAGATAAGGTATACAAAGGAATGTGAAGGGAGAGGAGAAAGGGAAACAATACAATGCAAATCTTCAAAGAGCAATTTAGAAATATGACTTTCTTCAATGGTGTGCTTAATGTTTTATATATTGTTAGTAGAAGAAAAAAAGTGAGTAAAAATTGAGTGAAAATAATTTGCCATAACAAAAATCGATTATGCACTGACTGTAAGATTTAGATAGTAAAAACAATGTTTAAAGGGTTCATAGTTGAAAGACAGATGAGTTAATTAGAGAAGTTTACATTCATGGGGAGCCATTGAAGTGATCAACCCTTTGTCATTATGCCCTCATGAAGGGCATTCGCAGTAAATTTGTTACATAACATCAGTGAAAGTTTCTCCTCTCATGACATAAACCAATATTAACTATTTGTCAGGTTAGTTCATAATAGTTGCACCCACTTAAGTGTAAAGTAGAATAATGTTTCCTGTTTGCCCGCATAACTATGTCTGTTAAATAATGACCTGGATCCAGGATTAACGACCACGTAAAATATCTCCACCTTGTCAGAGACATAGCAATTCCAAGCCTCACAAAAATACCTTGTTTCCATCCAGTCTCTGCATCTATCTGGACAGCAAATAGCAACCGATGTGTTTGCATGGGCTGGGACATGCCTGTTAACAAGTGACTCATCTATCTTCATTTAATATAGTTGTCAGATCTTAAAATCAGTATCTAACTTCAAATAAAACTCTTAAGAGATCTACTATGGCCTTGCTCAAAAGTACATTTTTTTCCATGGGAAGAAAAAAGAAAGTACTCATCAGGCAAGAGCAAGAATGCCAGTGGTAGAAATGAAGAGGAAGAAGTCTCCCAACTACGCAGGGGAATCTCTTTAATAGCCACAAGGCTTAGGAGGTTGTTGGGATTGTGGCATGTGGTCTCTCTGGGCAAGAGCTGGGAACCAAGATTAATTAGGATCATCTGGTAGCTAGAAGCAAATAAGACCCTAGAGAAGATGGGACACCACCACAGAAAAAAAAGACTTCTGATTACTTTGTATCCTAACTAAATTCCCAGGCTTAATTGGCCTGGGGAAGTACCCATGACATAAGTGACTGAATTATCCAAATCAATGTTTTCCTGTAGTTAAAAAAAATTAGTGAGTACAGGAAAACATTAAAACAGATCATATTTCTTTTTCTGGGGAAAACCTGAGATTTGTTTGCTTTTGAATCATGAAAAAGATCAGAATACTTTTTTTCTACTCCTAGTAAGTCATTAATGCCTGTCATCTGAAATGTCACTTTTGCCAGAGACTGTTTTATAAATGAGCAATTAGAACTTACTGAAGCATTTTAGATGAAGCTTATTTAATTGATGAGCGAACTAACACTATATATCAAGTTGTGGTTTTTCCTCCTTAGCAAAAGCATAATGTGACATTAGGAGACATAGTGCAGAGCTTTTTTTGTATGAATGTTACGAGCCAGGGTTGAGACTATTTACCTCCGAAGCAAAATGGGGAATACTTTGGTGGATGTAAATAAAATAATAGCCATTTTATACTCACAGCAACCTGGTAGCACTATTTTGGTCCCTAATGGTGGTTATCATGAACATGAAAATCATATTTCTTTACTGAATAAAATTCAGGATATTAGCAGAGATAAAACAATTTCAATCATTATACAAGAAAATTAGGAGAAAAAGTGCTTTTCAAGTAAGAATGATCAGGTTTTCTCTCTGCCTACATAACATGTAAAATGAATTGTAATTATAACTCAAGGATTGGAACTTAACTTCTTCTCCACATGCCTATTCTTCAATTTGATACAAATTGATGGATCACAGTAATATTTATCTTTTTCTCATTTGATCCTCAAGGGATAAAAATAGTCCACATACTTATCCTTTCATGTTAGATACTACCAAAATTTCCAAACTTAAAGATGATAGCTTCACAAGGGAAAATTCCAAGTAACCCTCAGTCAAAACGCTGATTCTTTTCCTGTTTCTTATTAAAGCACTTTTTAGGATTAAAAACTTCCTTGTAGAATATCAGCGTTGGAACATGATAAAGATAAAGCTGAAGTCAGATGGGTCAATACAGAGAAGCAATTTCTTAACAGACAAGCATCCTTTCTCCAGAATGGAGTGGACTTGCAATCCATTGATATCAACTACTTCAGCAGAGCAAACTCATGAAAGCTTCACACATTAAATTGGCAGATTTTAAACCTTTATATCTTCTTGTCTCCGTTTAAAAAGAGTCATATGAAACAGGAATGCTATCTTCACGTGCAGAGGGAAAAGAAACATGCTTCTTCTTGGAAGTTCTCAATGAATGTAAAAGTAAGTGAAAGGTTCCCTCCAGTGCCAAGGGAAAGCTTTGAAAGCAGGGGAATGTTTTGTTAAGATTAGCGCTTTCCCTCCTGGCAGGACAACCAAGGACAAATTCCTCTATCTCCATTCTTTGCCATATCCTCTTTATTCAAGGATAAAATCACTTTAAAGTCACTCCGTGCTCTGTGGTGCTGAGTATTCTATCTAGAGTAGAGGGGAAAAAGAGAAAGAACCAGGACCCTGACTCCAAAGGACATAGTATGGAGGAACACAGACTCATGCAACCACTTCATATGACAAGAATTCATCATTCCCTGACTCTGAAAGGCGTGGGCTCCATGAACTGTAGGAAGCTCTTACTGTGGGGAGAAGGGACATTTATTCCCTATTCCTTCTGTTTCTATGTTGAAGGACTCTGCCTAGATGAACACTGTCTTCTCCCACTTCTTACTCTTCCCCCAGGGGAAGGAGAAATGAAATATTTGAATGGGGAGTTTCAAAAATGTACCTCATACCTCAGCATGCTCCATGGGACTCATTCCTGCTGAGATGTGCCAGGCAGCTGAGAGAGTGTTTTGTGTACTGCTCCATCTGTGCACTTGGAAGTCTGCTCCCATGTGGGAAGCCCAGGATTGACTAGTTTGCCAGTATTGGGGGTAGGAGCTAAGTTTAATTATAGGATAAAGGATTAACAAGCCCATTCTCCTGCCAATATAAAGGCATGTTCTATAATCAGCTTTGTCGATGTGATAAAACAAATATTATTTATTTTGATAAGTATCAATCAGAATAACCATGAGATTAAAAAACTGAAACGACTAACTCATCCAAGAAAACAATCAAGAATCTTGAATATGAAGTTTGTTTAACAAAGTAGTGACCAAAGGCATGATGATAGCCAAGAGATATTTGTCAAGTATCAACTTGAGGACATGGAAATTTAGGTCCAATTTAATGTAAGGTATTAAAAAGCTGTAATGTAAAGCATGGAAACTCAAATGTCACAGGATAATCTCAAGTGAGATGGAAGATATTCTACTTTGGACATTTAAAAAATAGATTTTATTTACCCAAGAGAAAAGAAAAAGTATGCCCACACAAAGACTTGCACATAAATGTTTATTAGCAGCTTTATTTGTAATAGCCAAAAACTGAAAACAATGTCTGTCAACAGCTAAATGAATAAACAAATTGGGGTATATCCATACAATGGAATACTATTCATCAATAAAAAGTAATGAGCTATTAATAAATTCAATAACATGGATGAATCTCAAAATAATGATGCTGAGTAAAAGAAGCAAGACAAAAATAGAGCACATAGTTATATATATATCTATAAAAAGATCAGTGGTTTTGGGGAGGGGAAGAGAAGGAAACGGGAGAGAGGGATGGCAAAGAGATATCAGGAAATGTTTGGGGCTGATGTATATGTTTAGGAGGCGATTATGGTGATGATTTTATGGGGGGTATACATAATTCAAAATGTATCAAACTGTACACTTTAACTATATGCAGTGTGTTTTATATGAATTATACCTCAATAAAGTTGAAAAATAACAAATGAACAAACATGTTTATAAAAAGACTGTGGAACATACTAGACGGTAAGGCTATAAGGCATTTTCCCATTAACCAAAACGACAAAATGGCTATAGCTTGTTCGTTCTTCCTCTGCAATACACCTCCTTACTACCCACTTCTCTCTTGGTCAGTATCTTTTTCTACATTCTTTTTTTTTTAAGTTACTTATTTATTTATTTGTTTTTGGCTGTGTTGGGTCTTCGTTGCTGTACGTGGGTTTTCTCTAGTTGTGGCAAGTGGGGGCGACTCTTTGTTGTGGTGCACAGGCTTCTCATTGCGGTGGCTTCTCTTGTTGCGGAGCATGGGCTCAGTGGGCATGGCTTGGTGGGCAGGCTTCAGTAGTTGTGGCACGTGGGCTCAGTAGTTGTGGCTTGCGGGCTGTAGAGCGCAGGCTCAGTAGTTGTGGCGCATGGGCTTAGTTGCTCCCTGGCATGTGGGATATTCCCGGACCAGGACTCGAACCCATGTCCCCTGCATTGGCAGGAGGATTCTTAACCACTGCACCACCAAGGAAGTCCCTTTTCCTACATTCTTAATCCATGCAGTGTACTGCTATTTGGAGCAAAGAATAAGGAAGACAAAAATCACTCACAATCCCACAACAGAGATAATGACTATTAACATTTGAGGATATTTCATTTCAGTTTCTGAACATTAGGATCATACTCTCAGTATTTGAATTTAGTTTTAATATTAGATTTATACAATTTGTATTGTGTTTTAAACTTTCTAATCCTCAAGCTTTTCAAATATACAGAAAAGAGTAAAAAGTCCAACACGTTATCATCCCTTGACTTTAGTTTTTTTGCTTCAAGTTTGTTTCTTTTAAAGAAATAAACAATTTAAAGTCCTACTCTCCATTTTTCCCCTCTTTTCCCCCAGAAGTAAGCAAAATCCTGAAATTGGTATATATTGCTATCATTTATGTATATAAGCTTTATAATATATAGGTATATAAACAAATACATGTTTTGTGCTTTTAACAGTTTCATAGATAGTATCATGAGGAACACGATTTTGCATCTTCCTTTCTCCATTCACTGTTTTTTTGAGATTTCTCCATGTTGATGCATGTGAATCCAAGATATTTCTTTTGACCATGTCCCATTGTATGAATAAATCAGTTTAGCATTATTGTTTCACTTAATATTATATCATGATTACTCTCCAAGCCTTGTGGTTTTCCCTGTCTGGGAGGTTCTTCCTCCAGCTCTTTCTGGCTGGCTCTTGTCTCCTCCCTCAGGTCACAACTCAAAGAAGCTTCCCAGACAACCCTATCTGAAGTATCTTCCATCCTAGCCCCCACCCAAACAAATATATATTATATATATATATTTTTTTTATATCACCCTGTTAATTTCTTTTTTTTTTTTTTTTTTCGGTACGCGGGCCTCTCACTGTTGTGGCCTCTCCCATTGCGGAGCACAGGCTCCGGACGCGCAGGCTCAGCGGCCATGGCTCACGGGCCCAGCCGCTCCGCGGCATGTGGGATCTTCCCAGACCGGGGCATGAACCCGTGTCCCCTGCATCAGCAGGCGGACTCTCAACCACTGTGCCACCAGGGAAGCCCTGTTAATTTCTTTATTAGCTTTTATTTTGTCCATTTGTTTATTGTATGATTCCTCTGAGAGATAGTAAGTCCCCTGGGGTCAGGTACCTTGAGTTTCTTATTCACCTTTGTGAACAAGGGGCATGTCACATTAGCAAAATGCATGTCACATTAAAGGGGCTCAACTAATACTTAGAGAAGGAATGAAAAAATGGATAAATGGATGGATGATGGGTGGCAGGAGTGATAGATAGATTGTTGGATGCTGATTATAACATCATTTCTGGTTCTAATTCTGTGAGACCCCATTCTACCATCAACAAAAAGCAGAAGAGAACTTAAATTTCATATTTCATTCCACATGTGGGCCAATCTACTCTGAATAGCTAAGTAACTTAGTCTACTTTGAAAAGAATAAACTTTCTGAGCATTCTGGCTGCAGAATGTGAAAGCTAAGTTCAGTCCCTTAAATTCTCTTTTCAAATTTTCAACTCACACAGAAACTAAAATTCTGGCTACTCAGCTAGATTATCAGAATATATCCTTTATTATCCTGAGAAGTATTCAGTAAGACCGTAAATAATTCATGGTTAGTTGTATGAATTATTTATGATTTTTGATATAGCACATAGATAATTGTTTTTCATGTCTAAATAGAGATTTTCTAAAGTTTTGGAAATTTTAAAAGATTTATATACTTACATGTTTCTATAACTACTTTTTAAATTTTACAGAGTTGGGTTTGTAATATCATAATGAAAAATTGGAATTTTTAGATAGTAATTTTAACTTTATGTAATATCTAGTATTAAGGAACACACATACATACAAACATACATGGTTCTGAAATAGTATAAACTATTAGTATATTATTATACTAACATAAAACAATATTAGTATTGTATATACTAATAGTATAATAGGTCTGCAAAATTCACTTAGAATAATTTAAAAATACATATAATTTTCCTGAATTAAAGTGGTCATTTTACTATTTAGATATCACCTAGATTAAAAATATTCTTTGTATTTGAGGATGCTTTGAAGTGGTAAATATTTTGTAGTTGTAATAATCTGTTTCAGTAAAGTACATAATACCAGTTAGCATTTACTGTGCACTTACTATAGGCAAGGCACAGCATTAAGCATTTCTATGAATATCTCACTGAGACATCACAACGACCCTATAAGGTAGATATTACTGTCCATTTTACATGCTAAGAAAAGAAGATTTAAAGAGGTTATTTAACTCATCAAAGTAAGTGGTAGAACTAAGACGTAACTCTAAGCCCATATTTTAAATCACTACACGGTAATGGAAATGAGATGTAGTATAGAGAAAATAAAAATCACCCTTCCCATAACCTAGAGATCATCATTGTTAATATTCTAGCTTATTTTTGTCCAGCTTTTAGATTGTATTGTACATATTCTATATCCATTTTTCACTTAATCTTGTAAATATTTCCCATGTTGTTAAATATTTTTTACAATATTACTTATTAGTGAGGGACTATGCTTTAACAATTCCCCTGCCCAAAACTGTTTGCACTCTCCACAATTCCTAATCCCTCACAACTCACTAATTAACTCAAGAGCACTTGTCTCAAGTAATTTCATTTTCCAAATCCCATATTTTAGTTACAAAAGAAAAATATTAAAGAAACCTCAGGAGTACCCAGAAAGTATTAATTGATTGGTACAAAAGAAAATGATCATGTTGATCATTTTAAAAAACTTACAGTTCTTTTTAAATACTAAAGTTCTTTTTAAATGGTTTTCAACAGAATATGATAAATATATTGGTTACAGTTCTAAAGATTCTTTTCAAATGATAGGCCTTCATATATATCTCATAAAGGTGAGGTTAGTACCATAGAAATGTTTTATGCTGATGATTTTATATAACTGAAAAAGCATTGATAGCATAGCATCAAAAGTAACAAATATGAAATATCTGCCTTAAAAGTACAGGTTGGCCTTGTGCATCACAGAAGATCATCTCCTTGATAAATCTGGCTATCTAAGATGTCTACACCCAGGCTCTGAGTCACTGTAAATTTGATACAAGCTAAAACTGCTCCAAGCCCAGGTTTGCAAAGCCTTTCAGCAAAAAGATAAGGCATTGGTATCATGATAATTTTAAGAAAACTCATTGATACAGATATGTTAATGAAACATTTTACTGATGTATTAAATGACCCTGAGATACCACTCAGAAGCCCCCAGATTGAAATAAAAATATCCACCTATTTGTCTTCAACTCAAAGATTTTGAAAAGCTATCATACATAGTAGAGGTGCAAATTTAAATTTCTGGTCAGCATGTCCTATCATCAAGTCTACAGAAATGGTTTTCAGTTTAAATAACTACTTGCACATTTTCTCTAGCATCCAATAACTTGTTCTGTGTGTGTAATAAAGGAGGTTTTAAAAATTTCTCTGCAAGGTGTTTTCATGTTGTGATTATGTGTTGTAAGGAAACCATAAGAGATTAGTCTAGAAATTTTTATGACCTATTTTTAATAGGTTATTTTAATATTTATGACCTATCTTTTTTTTGCGATACATGGGCCTCTCACAGTTGTGGCTTCTCCCGTCGCGGAGCACAGGCTCTGGAAGCGCAGGCTCAGCGGCCATGGCTCACGGGCCCAGCTGCTCCACGGTATGTGGGATCTTCGCGGACTGGGACACGAACTCGTGTCCCCTGCATCGGCAGGCAGACTCTCAACCACTGTGCCACCAGGGAAGCCCAATATTTATGGCCTATTTTTATGACCTATTTATGCTCAAGACAAATGTTCATGATTATAATAACGACTATTTGGATTCAATTATTGTCTGACCTTACAAATTAGGTCTTTATAAACTGCTAAATGTGTAGAGCTTTTAGCTTATTTTCTTAACTTTTTATTAAGATAGAATTTTATTATTATTTAACATATGAAATGATTCTACAGCCTTTTTTTGTGTGCTGGTACAAGAGAGCTTTAAAAAGTAAATATCAATATATAGAGAAATAAATGTAAGTCTGTTTAACATTATCTTCCTGTTATAACAATTTTTTGAAAGTGATTATGAGTATATAAATTTGTTTTGTTTCTGGGATTGAATTTCCATTATAAGTGAAGCCTAAAGGATCTGGTTAACTTGTTCCGTAAAATGACATGCTGTAGGGTATGTTGATCAAATGAATTATAACTGTTTCTGCAGGAATCAGAAATTCAGTCAAAGAGCTAACTTTCTTGTACTTGGTGATGCACTATTGTGTACCCTTTTAATTGGCAATATTTCTATGTCACTAATAGAGGAAATACTTCTCATTCTGACTACACAAATTGGATTTGGCTTTTTAAATGTAACACAAGCACACAACTCAAGAGTTCAGTCACTAGAATGAGGAATCAATATATTAACAAGATTGTATAATTACTGAAATATCAATAAATGCCTTTTGTTTTGCCCCAAACATTGCCCAACTCTTCACTTACCCTTTATTTGCCTTAGATTCAAAGTATTCTTGCTTACTCTAGAACATGCTTAATGTTTTTGCTTAATCTTCAGACATGAAAAATCATGTGGCCCTCTGATGCCCTTCAATTTTAAGAACAGATTTCTGCTTAGTACAGAGTAAAATGTTGTAGCTCATTTAGTGGACCAGTGACAGTTTTTATCTGGTTAAGGCAGCCTTATTTTGTTATTTAACTATAATGTGTAAAGCTGAAATGAACAGGGAGGAGGAAAGCTTTATTTCTGAAAATGCTACCTTAATATGTAACCAAAGGCCTTAGGAAAGCTTTTGCTCTTGGTTTGATCAAGAGCAACATAAAAGACATCTCACCCTCATGATAGGAGACTGCTGGTTTCTGGGAGGTCATTTCAATGACAAAATTTGAATCAGTGAAGGGAAACTCTGACCAAAGATAAGCATCTTTGTCATTGTTTACAGAGAACTCAGAGTGATTTACTTAAGGAGAAAGGGTTGGCAGTACAACCATTAGAAATGGATATGACTAATCATGTCTATGCCAGAGTTTTTATTTCTCACTCCTTAAAAAAAAAAAAAAAAAAGAAAAGCACTTTTCAGTAAGTGTTGAGTTTAGATTGTTGGATTTAGGGTTTGGACAGAAGTTTTCCCATCATATTTGTCTTTCGCTCCTCCTGAATGAGCTCTACAGATGTGCCCTGGGAATCTAAATGCCTCCTTATCTGATAATGCCTGAAATCATATAATAAGTGGGGGACAAGTTGAATTTTTATGCATAATAACCAGAGACAATGTCAATATTGTGTTTCAGAAATTCCTCCTTTATTGCACAGGTTGAAAATGCACTCTTGTTACCCAGTTGGGTGCTTTCTGTACTCCTGAACTCATCCAGATGCTCCCTGAGTAGGGAAATACAGCTCCTTTCCCAACTCAATTTATCCTTGTCAATTAAATAAAACAAACAAAATATCAAGGAGTCTCAAGAAAGAAATATTGAATAAGTCACATTTTGTTGTCTTTGGTTCTGTGTAAGGGTAATTTGAATTGCACAACTGAAACATGCTAGGAAATCTGTAGAATCATAATGCTTTCCTGGTGGACAGAAGGTACTTTGTGTCCTCCAATTGGATCTCTAGTTTGCTTCAAGTAACTGCGCATCTTTTCATAGCCACTGAATGGCCAGAAATGTTATGCTTTAATTCTATTTCTACTTGTTACTGTGGAAATGAGATTTACTTTATGAGGAAGACATTTGTTCTCTAAGTATGTCCTTGGGAAGTTAAAGTTGCGTACCTGGGATTGGCTTTCAGGGACAAGCAGGATCAATATCAGCTACTCTATAAAGGTGCTGTGACAAATCATACTCCAGTGTCTAAAGGTCAGAAGTAGAGGGGCCATTGTGGTCTGACCCAGTACCCTTGACCCCTTCTCTCTGAGGTTGCAGAGGTGGCTGGGGACATCAAGGAGGCTCCTCATGTTGTGCTGCCTAACATTTAAAAAATTTTTAAATGGCAAGTTCATTGATGTCACTTATATTGAGGAATTAGATTCCATGGGTTTTTAATCTGTATTTTTCATAGCTGTATCCTCTGGGTCTAAAATCGTGCCTACTACATAGAAGGTGTGTAATTAATATTTCCTCAAATAAATCTTTCCAAAACCTGATGTCGCAGTGCAGAAGCTGACTTTTCCTTATGTGCATAAGCAGATAAGATCCACTATTTATTGATAATATACTGTCAACCATTTTATATCTATCATCTAATTTTTCTTTTCAAAAGCCCTTAGGGGAAAATTTCATTATCCTAGTTTAAAAATAACAACAGCAACAATAACTTTTTCAAAAGGAGAATGCTAGTGTTATGGACTGAATGTTTGTGTCCCTCACCACCACCAAATTCATATGTTGGAGCGCTACTCCCCAATGTGATGGTATTAGGAGATGGGGCCTTTAGGAATTAATTAGGATTAGATGAGGTCATGAAGGTGGAGCCCTCATGAATGGCCTTATAAGAATCACAAGACAGCTTGCTTCCCCTTTTTGCTGTCAACCACAGTGCGGATACGAGAAGTCAGCTTTCTGCAACCCAAGAGAGAGCCTTCACCAGAACTCATCAGTGCTGGCACCCTGATCTCAGACTTCCAAACTCCAGAACTCTGAGAAGTTTCTGTTGTTTATAAGCCACCCAGTTAATGATACTTTGTTACAGCAGCCTGAACTGAGTAAGACAGCTAGGAAACTCGCCCAGATTCCACGGACTAAGTTGAAGAGTCAAAATGGTAAGTAATAAAGGGACTGTAGGAAAGACTTTCGTCCTGCTGTCAGCTTGGTCATTTTCTCCCTTCTTTGTTTTCTCATGTGCAAATCGAGAGCAATAATTCAGGCTCTTGAATGGAGCATATCTAAAGTCAACTGAACCAACCAAGATCTGTACAAACAAAGGGTTAATCCCTCATCAATGTTTATCAACAAAAATATTCATGGAAAGCTTTTTATTCTAGATATAGAAAAATATTCATATTTTATAAAAACACAAGTTTGAGCATTAATTTTGTATCCTGCTACTTTACCAAATTCATTCATTAGTTCTAGTAGTGTTCTGGTAGAGTCCTATACACTAATGATGAAAAATCTGAAAGAGAGATTAAGGAAACACTCCCATTTATCACTGCAACAAAAAGAATAAAATACCTAGGAATAAACCTACCTAAGGAGACAAAAGACCTGTATGCAGAAAACTGTAAGACACTGATGAAAGAAATTAAAGGTGATACAAACAGATGGAGAGATATACCATGTTCTTAGATGGGAAGAATCAACATTGTGAAAATGACTGTACTACCCAAAGCAGTCTACAAGTGAAATGTAACCCCTATCAAACTACCAATGGCATTTTTCACAGAACTAGAACAAAAAATTGCACAATTTGTATGGAAACACAAAAGACCCCGAATAGCCAAAGCAATCTTGAGAAAGAAAAATGGAGCTGGAAGAATCAGGCTCCCTGACTTCAGACTATACTACAAAGCTACAGTAATCAAGACAGTATGGTACTGGCACAAAAACAGAAATATAGATCAATGGAACAGGATAGAAAGCCCAGAGATAAACCCAAACACATATGGTCACCTTATCTTTGATAAAGGAGGCAAGAATATACAATGGAGAAAAGACAGCCTCTTCATTAAGTGGTGCTGGGAAAACTGGACAGCTACATGTAAAACAATGAAATTAGAACACTCCCTAACACCATATACAAAAATAAACTCAAAATGGATTAAAGACCTAAATGTAAGGCCAGACACCGTCAAACTCTTAGAGGAAAACATAGGCAGAACACTCTATGACATAAATCATAGCAAGATCCTTTTTGACCCACCTCCTAGAGAAATGGAAATAAAAACAAAAATAAACAAATGAGACCTAATGAATCTTAAAATCTTCTGCACAGCAAAGGAAACCATAAAGAAAACGAAAAGACAGCCCTCAGAATGGGAGAAAATATTTGCAAATGAAGCAACTGACAAAGGATTAATCTCCAAAATTTACAAGCAGCTCATGCAGCTCAATATCAGAAAAACAAACAACCTAATCCAAAATTGGGCAGAAGACCTAAATAGACATTTATCCAAAGAAGATATACAGATTGCCAACAAACACATGAAAGAATGCTCAACATCACTAATCATTAGAGAAATGCAAATCAAAACCACAATGAGGTATCACCTCTCACCAGTCAGAATGGCCATCATCAAAAAATCTAGAAACAATAAATGCTGGAGAGGGTGTGGAGAAAAGGGGACCCTCTTGCACTGTTGGTGGGAATGTAAATTAATACAGCCACTATGGAGAACAGTATGGGGGTTCCTTAAAAAACTAAAAATAGAACTTCCATACAACCCAGCAATCCCACTACTTGGCATATACCCTGAGAAGACCATAATTCAAAAAGAGTCGTAGGGCTTCCCTGGTGGCGCAGTGGTTGAGAGTCCGCCTGCTGATGCAGGGGACACGAGTTCGTGCCCCGGTCCGGGAAGATCACACATGCTGCAGAGCGGCTGGGCCTGTGAGCCATGGCCGCTGAGCCTGCGCGTCCAGAGCCTGTGCTCCGCGATGGGAGAGGCCACAACAGTGAGAGGCCTGCATACCGCAAAAAAAAAAAAAGAAAGAGTCATATACCACAATGTTCATTGCAGCTCTATTTACAATAGCCAGGACATGGAAGCAACCTAACTGTCTGTCAACAGATAAATGGATAAAGAAGATGTGGTACATATATACAATGGAATATTACTCAGCCATAAAAAGAAACAAAATTAAGTTATTTGTAGTGAGGTGGATGGACCTAGAGTCTGTCATACAGAGTGAAGTAAGTCAAAAAAAGAAAAACAAATACCGTATGCTAACACATATATATGGAATCTAAAAAAAAAAAAAATGTTATGAAGAACCTAGGGGCAGGACAGGAATAAATACGCAGATGTAGAGAATGGACAAGAGGACATGGGGAGGGGGAAAGGTAAGCTGGGATGAAGTGAGAGAGTGGCATGGACTTATATATATTACCAAATGTAAAATAGATAGCTAGTGGGAAGCAGCCGCATAGCACAAGATCAGCTCGGTGCTCTGTGACCACCTAGAGTGGTAGGATAGGGAGGGTGGGAGGGAGACACAAGAGGGAGGAGATATGGGGATATATGTATGTGTATAGCTGATTCACTTTGTTATAAAGCAGAAACTAACACACCATTGTAAAACAATTATACTCCAATAAAGATGTTAAAAAATAAAAATAAATAACAAAAAAAACACAAGTTTGAAATTTTTGTTGACTACATGGTCCATTCACTTAATTCGAAGTTCACAAAATATAAAATAATGCATTAGTGTCCCTTAGCCACCCTGAGCATAAAACTCAAAAATGCATGTGTTTTAAGGCATAATATGTAGTATTTCTGTTATTCTTTTCTATGTATTCTACAATTTCTGTTTGGATAATCTCTTGACACAAGAGTTTTAAGATAAAGTTTTTGTATTTTCTTTCTTGGTTGTTCCCCCCATCTCTTTTTTTATTTATTTATTTTTAAGATTTTCTTTTTTATATCCAGTCAATTGTCATGAAGTATGAAATAGTCATTAAAATCACTCACTGCAGATCTCTTCTACTTTTCTTACATTTCCTATGCTATCTTTTTGATTCTGAATATTGATTCTGTGTTATTTGATGCACAGGTATTCATAACTATTATGAAGTGTACATTTTAGCATTAAGATGTACTGTTCTTTATTTAATGCTTTGAGGTCTGAGTTCAATCTGCCAGATAGTAAAATTACAACCCCTGCTTTCTTTTGTTTTCACTGGCTTGGTATATGTTTACCAATTCTTTTATTTTCAGCCTTTATGACGCATTTGTTTTAGGTGTGGCACTTGTACACACCATAAAATTGGGTTTTAATATGTGATCTGATCTGAAAGCTTTTTCTTTCAATAAATGAGTTAGTTCTTATTGACATGCTTAATTGTAGTCTGTCATTTTTTATTCATTTACTTACCTAGTTTCTATTAATTTCTTACTGCATGCAGTTCCCTGTCTAATTCTTCCCTTCTTTCTCCTCTACCATCTGATTTTTATCAACTATATTATCTTTCTTAGTATTTAAGTTTGTGGTCCTAAATATATTTGATCCTTATTAATTCATTTGTCACTTTGACACCCCGCACCGCCATTATTTAAAATGAGGAGAAATAATTTATTAAAACTTCTTTCCTCCTTCGACTTCTAATTTTTGTTGTTGTAACATTTTCTATACCATCAGGGTATACAGCACTCTGTTCTGTCATCCTAATCCCCACTCCTTGTTCAGTGTTTTAGACAGATCTAGTTAAAGTTTCAGTGCTCATGAACAGTGTCTTTATATTCATTTTTCGCTTCCTATTTGTCTAATTGAAGTTCTTTATGAGAATCTTCAAGAAGTCTCATGGGAACAACACTCCTTAAAAATATCTGATGTTTAATGTGTCAAAACATTGCCTCATACTGAACATTTAGGAAGTATAAAATCTTTCATCATGCTTTATTTCTTTGACTTTTTTTGTTGAAGGTCCTTCATGTTCTCTTAGAATTGACTTTCACTGTGGAGATGTCTGAGAACAGCCTGATGTTTTCCTCCCTAAGAGGTTATTATATTTTGCTTCACTGCTTGAAGGTTTCTTTCTTTGTCTTCAAAGTTCAGCATACTTACTTTGTTATAATTCTGTTTTGTCTTTCCTAAGTCAATTTCCCCTAGGACATGATGTGTATTTGTATAGATTTAAAGGTTTTTTTGTTTTTTTTTTTAACTTCAAGAAAGTAAATTATAAATGTTTGTTCTGATTCCTTATTTTGTTTTTCTCCATTGGTAATTGCAAAGTCTCTCTTTCCCTGTCCTCAATATCTCCTCTTTTCTAATTCTTCTTTATTTTTTTCTGCATCACCATTTCATATTTTATACTTTACTGTGTTTTCAACAGTGTTTCCTTACAAATGACAATAACAGCAACAACAACCAAAAGATATAAAGGGAGATACAAACGTAGGGGAGAAGAAGAAATATAGATAAAATATAAATACAATACAATACAAATATGAATAATAGCATATATGTTTTTAATAGTCTCTCTTATCTGCTCTCCTTTGTTTTCCTTCCATTGTCCCTATCATTTCTCTGATATTTTTTTTCTCATAGTTCTTGGGCTTTGCCAGCTCACGTTTCATTTCTTTCCATTATCTCACCATCTCCTCCCAGAGCTCTTGCATTTCTGCCCAGTGCTCTTGTTTCATGGAAGCAATTTCTTCATCATGTGTTTTTAATTCACTTTGCAATTTTTTTTCCTGTGAGAGATCTAAATCTGCTATTTATTTTTCCTGTCATTCTTCGTTCTCCTTCTTCTCTCTTTCTTGCTCTCCTCCCCCACCTTATATCTTTTTGTTGTTGTTGATTGATAAGGCGAACAAAATTGGACTAAATGGTTAACATGCTTTCATCACTGATCCATGAATGGACATCTTTTATTTTTGATTATTTATTTGTTAGTTTTTTCACATTAATAATATATTAGAACTGGAATATTGAATAAATCAACAAATGTTTGCCCCTCCCTCATTCTGTCTCCCACCCTCATCCAAACTATCACTAACCTGAAACTCAGCTTTATCATACTTCTGTCTTTCCAAATTAGAATTCTATTCACATATATATTATATGCGATATATGTATATATGTTATATGTACGTTTTTAAATATATATAATACAAATACACATATTCCTAAAACATATGCTGTTTGACTTTAATTATTTTCACCTTTATAAAAGCCAGTTAAACATATGATGTATGATATATGAAGAGATATTCAAATTTATTATTGATCAAGAAAATAAAGATGGGGCTTCCATGGTGGCGCAGTGGTTGAGAGTCTGCCTGCCGATGCAGGGGACGCGGGTTCGTGCCCTGGTCCGGGAAGATCCCACATGCCGCAGAGCGGCTGGGCCCGTGAGCCATGGCCGCTGAGCCTGCGCGTCCGGAGCCTGTGCTCCGCAACAGGAGAGGCCACAACAGTGAGAGGCCCATGTACCGAAAAAAAAAAAAAAAAAAAAAGGGAAAGATGAAGACTGTAATGACATAATGTTTTATACCCATTCTATTGACAAAAATTGTATGATAATATGTCTATGAGATCTTTTTTACACAAAATCCTTTTCCTTTTTCTGTTGTGGCAAATTTTTGTATAGACTGCTCTTCCCTTTTTATCAGTCACTTCTGAGGAAAGTGGGTTTTAATTCATGAGATAAACTATTTACAGAAAAAAAAATTAGTATGGGTATGGGCTATGTTCCTAGATAGCTGATGTTTTGTTTTTTCTTTATTTAACCCAGGATTTTTTATGTGAGCTAGCTCTTAATTTTTCCCAACAAATGAGTCTTGACTTAGACTTACCCACTATATTTGTCACAATGAAACTAGGTCCAGGAAACTCCCAGCACTAGCTGGTGTATCTTGTTTCTGCTGTCCCACAGTAATTAACTAGGATTTTAGGATTGCATTTCAGGTTATACCTCTCACCTTCAAAGATTATATTCTCACCTTTAAAAATATATTTTTGAGGCCATAATGGAGCAATAAGAAATGGGTTTATCCTCCATTTAAAATCACTTAAAATGTAGACAAAGCATATAAAATAACAGTTGTTAGATGCTCATACATGAAAGAGGGGAAACAAGTAAAGCAGTCTCTACAATTCCTGAAGAAAGTTTCCAGGCTTCTGAGCAGAATAAAGGAACCCAGGAAGCGCCCCACAATCTGTCTGAGCTGAGGAGATGAAAGTGAGCATCCAGGGGTGCCAAAGTAGCTAGAGTTAGCAGGGCAGATACCACAGAAGAGAAGACATCACAGAAGGAGGAAAAAAAAGAGCTCAGTAGCTTTGAATAATCTACTGAGGACTGATCAGTGGGTGTGAAGATAGCTACTGGAGACTAAGTTATAAAAACATCAAATGGAGCAGGCAGAAAAATCCCTGGAGTTCAAACAGGGCCAGGAGTAGTCCATGTCTCCACCAGCTAGAGCAGAAAAATCTTGGTATTCATGGGATACCAGGTAGAGTACTGAAGGGTATTTTTTAAGTAGTAGAAAAAATTAGTTCTAAAATAACTCCTCTTATGCTCCTGCCAAACAAAGCTTAAAAGCAGGACTCAAAGAATCAAACTGTTTCCAATTTACCTATACCCATGAACAAAGTTCAAGAACACTTTGAAGAATATGAACAGTCAACCAGAAAATTTACAATGTTTGGCGTCCAATAAATAAGTATCAGGCATATGGGAAGCAAGCTCTAAGAGTCATAAGAGGAGAAAAAATTCAATCAATTGAAACAATTTAGAATTGACAGATGATGGGATTAATAAATAAGGATATCAAAAACAGTTTTACAACTGCTTTGCAAGTGTTTCAGAATATAGAATATGAATATGTTAAGAACATTGTAGATATAAAAAAGATGCCAAATGTAATTTTAGAGTTAGTACTATGTTTGAGATAAAATTACACTTGATGGGGCTTCCCTGGTGGCGCAGTGGTTGAGAGTCCGCCTGCCGATGCAGGGGACACGGGTTCGTGCCCCGGTCTGGGAAGATCCCACAGGCCGTGGAGCGGCTACACCCATGAGCCATGGCCGCTGAGCCTGCGCGTCCGGAGCCTGTGCTCCACGATGGGAGAGGCCACAGCAGTGAGAGGCCCGCGTACCGCAAAAAAAAAAAAAATTACACTTGATGAGACTAACAGCAGATTAGACATTGCATAATAAGGAGTTAACTTAAGACATTCTAATAGAAACTATTCAAATTAAAACAGAGAAAGGAAAAAAGACTAAAAAAACCCTAAAAATACATCAGTGAGTTCTGGGATAACTTTAAGCAGCGTTATGTAAGTTTAACTAGAGCCTCAAAGAAGGGGAGAAAGAAGATAGGATAGAAAAACATTTGAAGAAATAATGGCCAAAATTTTCCACATTTGATGAGCACGATAAACCCGCAGATCCAAGAAACTCTAAAAGTCCCAAGCAAAAGAAACTTGAAGAAAACAGCACAAAGTCACGTTACAAACAATTGTTTACAATAGATAAAGAGAAAATCTTAAAAGATTCCAGGTGGAAAAAATACATTTCACATGGAAAAACAAAGATAAGAATAATAGCAGACCTCTTCAGAATACAATCCCAAAGACAGTAGAACAACAACTTTAAAGTACTAAAAGGAGAACACTGTCAACCTAGAATTCTAAACTCAGTCAAATATCTTTTTTTAAATGTAGGAAAATCTTTTCCAGAATCTAAATCTGGTGGAACCCATTACCAGCAGACATATACTACAATAAGTGTTAAAGGAAGTCATGGAGGGTAAAGGCAAATGATATCAAATGATAGTCTGGGTCTTGAAAAGCAATGAAGAATGCCAGAAATGGTAATTATCAAATAATTGTATTTTATTTTTAAATTACATTAAAATATACTAGACTGTTTAAAGCAAAAATATTACAATGGAGCTTCCCTGGTGGCGCAGTGGTTGAGAGTCCGCCTGCCGATGCAGGGGACACGGGTTCATGCCCAGGTCTGGGAGGATCCCACATGCCGTGGAGCGGCTGGGCCCTTGAGCCATGGCCGCCGAGCCTGCGCGTCGTGCTCTGCAACGGGAGAGGCCACAACAGTGAGGGGCCCGCGTACCGCAAAAAAAAAAAAAATATATATATATATATATATATTACAATGAATTTTGACATTGATCATACATATAGAAGTAAAATGTATGACAGCAATAGTGTAAAGGACTGCATTACCCTGATACCAAAATGAGAAAATGATATTAGTAGGAAAAAAAAAACCAAAACTACAGACCAATATCCCTCATCAATGTAGACAAAAAACTCCTTCAAAATATTTTAGAAATTCAAATTCAATGATATATGAAAAAATAATATATCATGGCTAAGTGAGGTTTATCTCAAGAATCAAGGTATAATAAATTAATATTAACATTTTAAAATATCAATGAATATTAGTATTAAATATTAATATTTTAAAAAATAAATCAATATAATTCATGTACTAAAAGCTTAATAAAAAGCCATATGATCATCTTAATAATGTGGGAAAAACATTTTAATAGTCAACATCTATTCATGAATAAAACTCTCAGCAATGAGAATAGAAGCAAAAGTCCCTAGCCTCATAAGGGTTACCTATAAAAAGCCTATAGTTAATACCATACAAATGGTGACTGCCTGAATTTATCCTCTTATGATTGAGAAAAACCAAGTGTATTTGCTCTAATCACTTCTGTTCAACATTGTACTGACAGGTCTAACCACTGCAATCAGGCAAGAAAAAAAGGCATACAGATTGGGAAGGAATAATAAAACTGTCTTTGTTCACAGAAGAGTTGATTGTCTTTGTGTAAAAGTCTGTAAGAAATATCCAAAAAGCCTTTGGAACTAATAAATGAGTTTAGCAAGATTGCAGAATATAAAGTCAATGTACAAAACTCAGTTGAATCTATGCATGAGCAACAAGGAATCTGGAACTGAAATTTTAAAAATATACAATTTACAATATAAAAAATGTGAAAAAGATAAATTTGATGAAAGATGCGTAAGACTTAAACACTAAATAGTGCAAAATGTCTCTAACAGAAATTAAAGAAGACCGAAATAAGTAAAAGAATATAATATATTCATGGATTTGAAAACTCAAACTTGTTAGCATGTTGATTCGCCCCAAATTAATTTTCAATGCAATCTTAATCAAAATCTAAGTAAGCTTTTTTTTTGTAGAAATTGGCGATTCTAAAATTTATATGGAAATGAACAGTACCTTGAAAACTAAAATAACTGGAAAGAAAAATTTGGAGAACTACTACAACCTGATATCAAGCCTCATAAATCTACAGCAGTCAAGACAGTGTGATATCTGATGTCAATATGAAAAATGAAAAATTAACCTGGACCCTATCCTCACCCTATATACAAAATTAACTCAACATGAATCAGAGATCTAAATGTAAGAGGTAATATAAAATTTCTAGAAGGAAACATAGGAGAAAATCTTAGTTCCCTTAAGTTCGGCCAGCATTACTTTAATAGGACAAAAAGCACAAAGAATAAAAGAAAAAAAATCAATAAAGTGAACTTGATCAAAATTGGAATCTTTTGCTCTTCAAAAGATACTAATGAAAGAGAAAGGCAGGCCTCGGACTTGTAGGAAGCATTTGCAAAATATATATCTGACAAGTAACTTATACCTAGGATATGGAAAGAACTGTTACAGGCACACTTCAGAGATATCACAGGTTTGGTTCCAGACCACCACAGTAAAGCAAATGTCTCAATAAAGCAAGTCAAATGAATTTTTGTTTCCTAGTGCATATAAAAGTTATGTTTACACTATACTGTAACCTGTTCAATATGCAATATCATTATGTCTAAAAAAATGTACATACCTTAATTTAAAAACACTTTATTGCTAAAAAATGCTGTCATCTGAACCTTCAGCAAGTTCTAATCTTTTTGCAGTATTAACATCAAAGATCACTAATCACAGATCACCATAACAAATATAATAGTGAAAAATTTTGAAATATTGTGACAATTACCAGAATATTTCACAGAGACACAAAGTGAGCAAATACTGTTGGAAAGACAATGTTGATAGACTTGCTAAACACAGGATTGTCATAAACCTTCAATTTGCAAAAAATGCAGTATCTGCAAAGCTTGATAAAATAAAGTATGCCTGTACATCCCACTCATGACACACACAATCCAATAAAAATCAGGCAGAATATTTGAACACACAGCTTACCATATACAGATGTCAAATAAGGACAAAGATGCTAAATATCCTTAGTCATTAGGAAAACTCAATTTATAACTCTCATATTTTACTATACACTCAGTAGAATGACTAAAATTAAAAAGACTGACCACACCAAGTGTTGCCAGGGATGTGGAACAGCTGAAACTCTCATACATTGCTGGTTGGATTGTCAAATGACCATTTTGGAAAGTAGTTTGGCAGTGTCTTAAGATGTTAAATGTATATTTACCATAATAGCCTTTCTACTGCAAGGTATTTTCCCAAGAGAAATGAAAGTATATGTCCATATGTAAAGTTGTACATGAATGTTCACAGCAACTTAATTTTTAAAATCCCCAAACTGAAATGAAAGTTCAAATTTCCATCAACAGGTAAAGAGATTTAAAAAAATGATGATATATCTATACTAAGGGTATACAAACTTTTTCTTTAAAGGGACAAATATATGTTCGGCTTTCTGGGCTGTATGATTTCTACTCAGCTCTGCTGTTGTAACATGAAAGCAACTATAAACAGTACATAAACAGATGGGGGTAGTCAGATTTGGCCAAGAACAAGCTGCATTTAGCCATCTGGATTTGGCCTGTTGGAATTGTCAAAGCCTGATCTATACACAATGAACTACTTCTCAACAAAAACAAAAAAGAAGAAACACATTGATGCATGAATGAATCTTAAAAATAATTATGCTGAATTAAAAAAAAACATACCATATGATTTCATTTATAAAATTCTAGAATTCTAAGTGGCGGAAGGATTATCAGTGGTATCTTCAGCCTGGTTAAATAATCACTTAGACATGGTTTCTTTGGCTCCTTGAACTTATTTATAACATTTTATTTAAAGCCTTTGTCTAATAAATTCAACAAATGGACTTCCCCAGGGGCAGTTTCTATTGACTGCTTTTTTTTTTCCTTTGTATGAGCTGTATTTTCTTGTTTATCTTCATGATGTGAAAATATATATATATTTTTGAAAATTAGCTATTTTAAATAATATAATGTGATAACTGGAAATTAGATTTCCTCTCCCCAGAGTTGTTGCTGTTGCTCTTTGTTTAGTGAATTTCCTGAACTATTTCTTTATGGTCTGTATGCTTTCTCATGTGTACCCACTGAAGTCTTCACTTGGTTAGCTTAGTGGTCAGCTAATGATTGGACAAAGATTTTCTTAAATTCCAACTCAAAAGTAGTCCCAAGGATGATTTCAAGGGGCACAAGTAGAGTTCTGTGTCTATACCTTGAGAGGAAAGGCCTTCAATTGTTAGCTCTCACTAGAACCCCACAGGAAAGGGGGTGGTCTCCCCAAAAGAGGAGGAGGAAAGCAAAACATAAGTGCCATTTAGGAGCTGCTCCCAGGGTATGCTATTATTCCTGTGTATTCCTGGGCCCACTTTTGGCAAAAGAAAGCCTAATTACCCTGCAACCTGTCTCTGAGTGACCGCTTGAAGACCGAGATTGGCACAGGTCCAGATTTAGTTATACGGCGTGCTTCAAATAAGACACTTTCTCTTTCCCTTGACTATTCATAGTCTAATTTTGAAGTCCAATTTTTGAAAACCCTAGTCCAGGCCTAAATATTCCATCTTAATCTAAATTAGTCTCACTTTTGGGTTTGGTGAACTAGTCTTCAGTCAATTCTCTTTCCTCAGGAGGATACATATATTTATGTGAAGACTTTTACTTCCATTGCTAATTAGGGGAAAGAAAAATTTGAAGGAAGAATGCCAACTCAAAGAAAATAAAGACACTGTTCATTGAGCTCCACATAGAAAGCGTGAAGTCACAGGTCTCAACAAACATGCTCAGTTGAAAGGGAAACACATCAAGGGTAGACTGTTTCAAGTTAACACGTTTGTATCTTTGGCTTTGGTGCCTGTACCAAGTAAAATAAAATGGTGGGACCAGATTTGAATTACAAATTTTGAAAGGGTATCTAGTTGGACCTAATTTCCATTAATAGATGTTCAGAACTCACATTGACATATAGCAATGAACTAAATTATCAGTGGAGTCCTACGTTAAATAGCTCTTGTGAAATAGATAATGAGCTATTTTGTGGTACTTTTTCTATATTTACAACTGTTTAATGAGTAGAAGTCCCTAGATATAAAAAAATCTGGTTTCCAGAAGATCCTGGGAAGCATTCCAGAGAGAACCAGATTCTTTAAAAAAAAAAAAAAGTGTCAGAGAGTGTATCATATATTTACTACATTGAGACA
Source organism: Aethalodelphis obliquidens (assembly GCF_003676395.1). Lineage (NCBI taxonomy): Eukaryota > Metazoa > Chordata > Mammalia > Artiodactyla > Delphinidae > Aethalodelphis > Aethalodelphis obliquidens. Next base: position 16,885,113 of record NW_020837983.1, read on the forward strand.
GTTAAACTTTAGGAAATAAAACAACACTAGCAGAAAAAACACAATTTCTTAAATAATAGCAGGTTAATCATGGTGAAAAAGTTTATCCAAACATACCTACCCCAAAGGAATTATAGTAAATGCCTTTTGTTGTAAATTAAATTGTAAGTGGCTAAGATAGTCTTTTAACTTGTACTATTTCAGTCACATCTATTCCCATTAGTCACATTAAATCTACATTAAACAAAACTAATTGCACACACACGTCTCTGTGGGGAAAGCACAGCAGTTCCTTATGTAGACTCTTCTATCTTGCTTCTGCCTGATTTGTCTATGTACCAAAGTGTATCAGTTTTCTGCATATAAATTTTAAAGGAAGATACAACCCAGCAGTGTAACATACAAGTTAAAAACCTGTCTTTACCCTAGACTTTGGTCAAAGACATTTCGTTTTTGTTAGGAATCCTAAATAACCTTCCTAGAAACTGGTATGTAATTCATCACATACCCAACATTTAATAGTAAGTGGAATATATTACTTTGAAAACCTGAACCCATTCCTTGGGCTCTTAATGTTTTATGAACAACTGCAGAGAAACAGTTAAGGTCATTGGTAAAATCTAATGGGTATGTTTTGTTACTCGTTTAAAAAATGAACCTTCTGGGGCACTTTGCTCTTCTAAAATTCAAGGAATTTGAAACTATTGTTATAAAGGTTTAGAAACATACTACTGTTTCATAAACAGTAGTACACAGTCACAGTATCAAGATACCACATCAGTTTAAAAATAAACATTTTTCTTATACCATCTTTATAGCAGTGACTTAGCAATATACATAAAAAATATATATTCATAATAGACATTTACAATGCATATGTAAAAAGTCTATATTAGGTGCCTACAACCATGTTTTTAGAGTTTGTTTTACATGTCACATATAGTATATTCTATGCTAGAAAAGTCTCAAAAACATGAAATTCTTTTTGAAAAATAGGAATTCTTTCACATATATAGTTGGGAACTATATGTAGTTGGGAACTATATGTAGTTGGGAACTATATGTAGTTGAGAACTATCTTGCTCCCTTCTAGTCTCGAAGGTGGTGCTTCTCATGCTCCCCACATCCAGGTCAACCTGTAACCAGAGTAATGAAGAAGAAGTCATCAAAATACTTGTTAATTATTCAGAATCACACTTCAACAAACTAGGGCCCACTCAGTCTTCTAAGTCAGAATTTAGGCCACAGTACCTGGTCTATAGTTCCAGAGAGCAATTTAGGTGTGTATCTCCTTTCCTTGTCATTTAAAAATGAATATAGAGCAGAGCGTTTCATATCCTGGCCAAGAAAACATTTGGATCCCCATGTCTCTACTGGCTCAGATCCAGTGGTTCCAAGCACTCAACACCTCCTTACATCCCCCTGAGAATATCTACTTGAACCAAACACGTTTGAGAGAGAGGCAGATTTTAATAAGGATTTTGCAGAGGGAAAAAAAGATTTTGTACCAACTTCTGCCACATACCCTGAAGCATATAATTTCATAAATACCCATCCAACTTGTACCTTCTTCCTAGCCCCTCACAGTTGTGGCAGCTGCCAACTCAGAAAGGAGGCAGTTTTCTTTTTCCATCTCTTACCATCCAAAATATTGTCACCACAATGCAGGAGATTAATCAAAACTCTTTCAACCAAATTGGTTTTCCCTGCAAAGGAAATCTCTTACCAACTTCAAAGAAGTTAAAAATATTTATATGCTATGTATTTATTATATATTTGTTGCACTTAACAATGGTCCTTTGCAAAATCTATAGTAATTCATGAGAGTCATTCGTGTTATATTGAAGACAACCCATTTTTTAATCTCTCTATTCACCTAGAACTCCAATGGCTACTCATAGAAAATTTTGTAAGCACCCTATTGGTAGCTGGGATTACTAAACTCCTCAAAAATTAAAAGGGCACTCTTAACTGGCTTTCATACTGAAGCAACTAATATGAAATATGTTTTCTCCCCAATGCATTTAGCAAAGATAGATGAAGGATATGAGGACATCTAGTATCAACCAACTATGAACTCCTGTGGGTTTGGCAATCCCTGCACCAGAAGTATTTATCATGATTTTCCTCAAAAGGGTCTCCCAGAGAAAGGTCTTGTTTCTGGGGGATGTATGAGCAACTCAGATTCTGTTTACTATGTTATTTAAGTAAAGAATCATCAAGAACCAATTCATCCTAAAAGACATTTGGTGATTTGGAACGCTCCCCAAGCCATTCATTTCCAAGGGCCAAACTGCATGCCCAACTCATGTTTAAAGTCCCATAAATTCTTAGGTCACATACTGGCAGAGTATTTTCCCCTACCTAATTCAGCCAATAGTACTTATTTTGTAAATACTTAAGGAACACCTACTATATTCCAGGCACTGTGCTAGATACTGCACTACAGAAATGAGTCTTACCTGCCCTGATTATTCTCTGTTTACACATCAAAATCCATCTCTGCCTCTTCTGCACCCTGCCTTGAGCCCTGAGAAGCTAACTTCTAGTCAACAGAGGTACACCTGCCCTTTGGTTTCCTGTCAGGTTTGCCCAGTGGGAAATACTGCCAGAAGTGAAGGGGAAAGTTCAGGGTATTAATTCTCCTTGTTCCAAATGTCTATGCAGGCTATAAACTGGCTCAGGCTGAACCCGTCTGCCCACAGGCACAGCTCCTACTCCTTCAGCTCTCACCCTATTCTGGTTGCGGCTGACTTCAGGCCTTGGGTAGGAATTGCTGCTCTCTGTTGGTAATCTCTGGGTGTTTCACCATGTCTTGTTAGTTCCCATAATCCTGTCCACAACTTTGTAATAGTGCTCTTTTTAAACTGACTTTAAATACCCCCTTTGTATGCAGTCCTTTTCCTGCAGAGACCCTGACTTGTGTGCTGCCCTCTAGAGCAGTCTCATAGAGAGCTAGATATAATCTTTTATATCTACTGTTATAATCAAGATAAATTACAAGCACAATGGATGCATAGGTGGATATTCCTAGTTGTCTACTCAAAATCTATTTTCCTTTTCTTCCTCGCTTACAGAACCCTAAACTTATTGGATTAGTTCTTATTCAGTTAAAAATACTCAATCTTCCAGGTTCCCTGGCTACTAGTTTAGCGAATGAAGATGTAATACAGAAGTCTCCCAGGTGGAGCTCCCAAAAAAGAGGTTGTATTTCTCATAAAAACTGACAGACTCAGCTAGTACACAGACTTTTATTTTTTATTTCTTCCTGCCTGGAGTGCACATTCCGTGTCTGGAAGCACAGTAGTCATCTTTAGATCATGTGAAGTAAAGTCCTTCACAAGATGTAATGGAAGAGGAATCTAAGAGGAGCTTTGATCTTTGGTAATTCCCAGAATCGATATTCTGGCCCTCAATTGCCTACATTTCAACTTCTTATTATGGGGGAAAATAGATCATTTTTTGCTTAACTTACTGTAGTCCATTCCTGATTCATGCAGGCGATCAAACTCCAGCTGACGTAAGTGAGTTGAAAAATGACTCTGTGTAAGGACATGACCCAGTGTTGTGTACAAGGAAAAGAAGTTCTGAATTTCTGCACCTAAATGTAGTATGTATGGTGCAGGAAAGAAGGAGAGTAGGGAAAGATATACATAGCCAGATCATAAAGTATCTTATCTACTGTGTCAAAGGATTTTAGGTTTTATTCTGCCAATAAGAAGGAGTATATCAATTTCATTGCTTTCAGCACTGAATAGCCAATAAAGATGACTTAAGCACTACAGGAATTTTTTGTACACATTTAAGGAGAAGCCCATATGTAGGAGGTTATAAGGTAGATTCAGAGGCTCAATAACAGCATTTGCTCAGAATCCTCTTTAGTTGGTTTCTCTGTGATTCTCTTAGCTTTTCCCTTACTGGGACCATTTTGGCAGTCATGCTCCAGGCATCACATCCAAAAGACAAGGAAAAGGGGGCTGGTAACTAAGCATCTCTCTTCTCTCTCATTTTTAATTTTTATCAAAGAGTAAGATCTTTCCTAAAAGCCTCCATCAGACTTCCCCATAGGTCTTACTTGCAGAACTGGGTTATACATTCCTAATCTCATCTTTGGCAAAAGAGAATGATGTTACTGAAGAGGTTCAGAGGCATAAGGCTTATGCTACTCTGGCATAAGGATTAATTTGTGCTGAAGGCAACTGAGAAAAAGCAGACACAAGATGAGCTCTCTGGCCTCCCCCAATCTGCCTGAAAGCAGAACATAAATCCCTCTTGTGAAGGTATGTCTGCCCTTCCTATATCAGGAAGGGGATAACAACCTTATCGCCAGAGACAACAATGCAACGGCACCTAGGTGGACCTACACAAACAAGCTTACTAAATAACCCTGAACTTTCATTCGTTTCCCCTATATTTTAACCTTCCCACAATTTGTTGCCCCTAAAAGCCTAAACCTTTTTTCTTTGTCTTGTCGCTTCTCTACAAATTTGCTGTTCTTTGTTCAGATGCTGTATAAGCCCCAAGTTCTAACCACCCCTTTGAGTTATATTCACCACTGAGTACTCTGTATGCATGCACAATGCTTGAGTAGCAGAGTGTTAGTCTTTTCTCAGTATCTTTTCCTGCACTTTTGCTTATCTTCCCAGTGTGAAACCTTCAACTTTTGGATGAGTATATGATGACTTTGAGTAAAGAATATGTTTTCCAGCCCCCTTTGAAACAAATTTTGACCCTATGACCAAGTTCTAGCCACTGGCTTATAAACTTGCACATTACATGGAAACTTCTGGAAACCTTCTTAAAAGATACTGATGATGCTTCCTTTGTCTCTTTCTTCTGTATCCCTTTCTCTTTCCTGATGTCTGGATGTAGCTTGAGCAGATATTTGGGGCCATGAAATGACTTTAGGGATGGAATCCTCCACAGTAGGGCTATAAGATAGAAGGAGCTTCATTCCCTATGTACTTTATAAAGAAAGACCTACCAGGGCAGCTCCAAACTATCAACTTCTAGATGTTACTGTGAAAAAGAAATAACATTCTATCATATTTAAATTGCTATTATTTTTGTCCTCTCTTATTTGTAGCCAAGTCTAATGCTAACTAATGACAAACTATTTGTAGTTTATACCTTGTGGTCAAGGAATGGGACTCACTTTCCCTTAGCACATTGCCAACTTATTCTTCAACAAAAGAATGATGCTTTTAGCAAGAATGGAGAGAGTGGCTGTAGAATGTGCCACCAAAAGTGTTTGCTAAAGGAAATCATCCAGTATACATCAGGAAAGATGGAGCATTGCTACATTTGCATGCCTGGAAGTCATTCTGCCGTATGTATCAGACAAACAGAAACTAAGAGGAAGAGATGTAGAAGGTTGAGACCAGGGTCATGAGAACAGCCTCCAACAGTGTCAAAAGGAATGGAGAAGCATGGACAGCTGTGAGCTATTGATTGGATGGCAGGGGTTGGAGAGGAAAGAGAGAAGACAAGAAGATACCAAGATTGCAATCACAGAAAAGTGAAGAGGATTTAGAAAATACAACATTGTGTACTCTGTGCTTTCCTATTGGAAAAAAATAGTATATTCAATCTATCAATCAATAAACATTTATTAGGCACTTAACACATGCCAAACACAGGTGTCTGACCATATATTGCAGTTAGATTAGCTTCAAAACTATCTGTTTGTAAATAGGAGTTAATCAGTCCTTTTTTTTTTTGCGGTACGCGGGCCTCTCACTGTTGTGGCCTCTCCCGTTGCGGAGCACAGGCTCCAGACGCGCAGGCTCAGCGGCCATGGCTCACGGGCCCAGCCGCTCCGCGGCATGTGGGATCCTCCCGGACCAGGGAACGAACCCGTGTCCCCTGCATCGGCAGGCGGACCCTCAACCACTGCGCCACCAGGGAAGCCCTAATCAGTACTTTTGAGAATTCTACCAGGCCCTAAGTGCAGGACAGAGATAACTGAAAAATGAGCCCTTTCTTCAAGGAGCTCACTATCCAGTAGTGCTGATGAAATACATACACCTGGCAAGGAGTAGATGTTCAATATTGCTCTGGAGGTTGAATGACATGATTCCACAGAGTCATAAAATGGGAGTGTTGTGTGGTTTGGGGTTCAAATATTTTGCGGCATAAAGGAGAAAAATGATAGTGCTAAGGAAACAATGAAGGCTTCATGAAGGAGGTAAGACCTCTTTGTAGCTTAACTCAGCTCATCTCTTGCCTTCATTATTTTTTTTCTCTACTTATTTTGTTCCACATCCTTAATCATTTCATGCACTCTCAAGATAGATTTTTTTTTAATTTAGATCTGAACTGCCAGTGAGCTACATATTGATGCTAAACTAAATTCATATGAAAATATTTTTGCTTAATATGGATTCATTCAGGCCATCATCAAAAAATCTACAAACAATAAATGCTGGAGAGTGTGTGGAGAAAAGGGAACCCTCTTGTGCTGTTGGTGGGAATGTAAATTGATACAGCCACTATGGAGAACAGTAAGGATGTTCCTTAAAAAACTAAAAATAGAACTACCATACGACCTAGCAATCCCACTACTGGGCATATACCCTGAGAATAATTCAAAAGGACACATGAACCCCAATCTTTATTGCAGCACTATTTACAATAGCCAGGACATGGAAACAACCTAAATGTCCAACAACAGATGAATGGTTAAAGAAGACGTGGCACATATATACAATGGAATATTACTCAGCCATAAAAAGAAATGAAATTGAGTTACTTGTAGTGAGGTGGATGGACCTAGAGTCTGTCATACAGAGTGAAGTAAGTCAGAAAGAGAAAAACAAATACCGTGTGATAACACATATATATATATATGGAATCTAAAAAAAAAAAAAAAAGGTCCTGATGAACCTAGGGGCAGGACAGGAATAAAGACACAGACATAGAGAATGGACTAGAGGACATGGGGAGGGGGAAGGGTAAGCTGGGACAAAGTGAGAGAGTGGCATGGGCATATATACACTACCAAATGTAAAATAGATAGCTAGTGGGAAGAAACCACATAGCACAGGGAGATCAGCTCAGTGCTTTGTGTCACCTAGAGGGGTGGGATAGGGAGGGTGGGAGGGAGATGCAAGAGGGAGGAGATATGAAGATATATGTATATGTACAGCTGATTCACTTTGTTATACAGCAGAAACTAACACACCATTGTAAAGCAATTATACTCCAATAAAGATGTTAAAAAAATGGATTCATTCAATCAGCTACAATTAATTATGATCCCATTATGTACCAGAATTTCAACAGTAGTTTTTGTACCCAATACTTTATTTAGCATTCCTAATAAACTATAAGGCAAGCATATTATCAAGATTAGGTTCAGCTCTAAATAGCAGAGTTCAATAAGATAGAATCTATTTCTCTACTACATAAAAGACTGAAAACTGATATATTAACTCTGCTTCATAAAGTCCTCAAGAAACCAGCTTCCCTTTAGCCCACTGTTCTGCCATCCTTAAGATGTGGCCATTTTCTCTTTGCCCAAGAGAGCAGCTGGAGCTCCAGCCATTATACCTGCATTCCAGAGAGCGGACAGCAGCACGGGGAAAGATTTGAAGAATAAAGGAGGCAATAGGCTCACGTCAGTTATATTTTAAGGAAGTTTCCTTAAAGCTGCCACATGACACTTCTAATTCCACTCAGAACTTAATCATATGGTCAAACTTATCTACAAGGGAGAATAGAAAATGCTACTATATTTGAGACATTTTCCCAGCTAAAGAATGTAAGTTTTATTCCCATGGAAGAAAGATGGTGTGGATATTGATGAATAATGGCAGTCTCTACTGCAATTATAACTCTCATTTTATAAATGAGAAAACGAACACTCAGAGGGTGACTTGTTCCTGATGACATAGCTGGTTCATGTCAGAGCCAGGATATGAATCCCTTTCTTCTTGATCCAAATTCAGCACTGATTTCACTATACAACAGCCTCCATCTGTTGAAATATGAAATTACTCCTTTCTCACAATGATTTTTTTCCCTCAGAACTGACATAGTTTCGCAATTATAAGCATAAAAAAATTTTGAACAAGTCAATACAGGGAATACATCACGACACCAAACATTATTCTAGTCCTTGATTTTCTGTCTTTACCTTTCTGTGATGTATTAAAAGCTTTATATTAATTTCTAGGTTAGTCCTATTTTCTTCATTTTGGGGTCTTGCCTCTTTATACTGATAGGTACCAATGTAATTTTATTTTGTTTCCTTCACCCTCTATAACGTATACCTCATACCTGATGGTTCTGTTATAAAATTATACAATTTTCCTGAAGCATCCCATAATATTTTCCTCCTGCATCATATCCTATAGACCAAACTGTCCACCATGTCCGTTTTACATGACTCCCATTTACTCTTTTTTATCATCTTCAGCTCTGCTGACTTTTTGAAAGACTTTCTTGTATTACCCCAATGATCCTCTTCAGAGGTTCCCAAAGTCCAGGACACTTCTGAATCCTTGTGAAAAATGCAGCTTGTTCCCTTAGATATATGAAGACCTGGTTTCCCAATAATTCTAAGATGTATTTTAAATAACTTCCTTTCTTTTCAATAGTCTCTACACTACCTAATTTCATTTATCTGCTACATAAAAGCAATAATATTCTCCACCTGTCTCAGAGCATCTAATGCCTGAACTCCTTCTAATGCCATCACATACTTTTGCCACTCTCCTTGTCACAGTCATCTTCACTGCCACTCGTGACATCTGGAAAAATTTCCTGCAACTCCTAGACACTTTATCAATCTTCCAAAATTATAATAATAATAAAAAAAACTTGCCTGTCAAATGACTGCAATTTCTCTCCCTTCATATTTGAAACATTTTCTTATCTATCAAAAATAATGTGTAATGCAAAACTTCCATTGTTTAGTGATTTAATTTGTCAACTAGCAAATACTTAGATCTGAATGCAGGCATTTCTCAGTGAATTGTTTTTGGGTTTTTTTTGGTATGTGTGTGTGTGAATAAGTCTAGTATTGACCTCTTCTTGAATGACTCCTGGTAATATAGTAGAGTAAACTGATACCTGCATATCTTTGCTATTATGAAAGAGAGAGGAATGAATAAATCTCAAGTTTGGCATTGACTCTAGTTGACATGGAGAATAATGGAGAACCTCCAAGCAAACAGGGAATTATAATATACAAGAGGTGTTCTGCTGAAAATATAAAATATGAAATCACAGATCAAGTTTATGAACAGCAGCAGGTCTCAAGAGAATGTTTCCCCTACATTAGTGGGGGAAATGACAGCGCTTTTGATATATTAAACCTTATAAATGACTTCATATGATTTGCCTCTCTGGAAAAATACTTTTGGAGACTAAAGATTGGATGAAGACATCTACTTAGTAGAAAAAGAAGAAAATCATATTTATTATTTTTTATTAAACCCATGGAGCAAAATTTATTCTGTTTTGGCAAGGTCACTGAAAATACTTCAATGGAAAATGATTGGAGAGAAGTTGTTAGGTTCTTTCCTCTAAACATTTTTATCTAAGATATTCCCTTATGTTGTGGGAAAATATAAAAATTCAGATTGGAGGGTCTTTTAAAGAATTTACAAAGCCTTCAAAAGTTGACTCTCGAAGCCATGGATATAATTAAGGTGATCTGGAAACTAGCTCTGTACTTAGTCTTAGCATGGGTTTGTTGTTGATTTTAAATACTTTTCATGTTAGATAAAACAATTTACTTTTCTTCTAACTTTATCTCGTTATACAATTCTTTAAATTACTGAGTACTCCTATGAGAAATGTAAGGATATTCCGTCACAGTTTCTGTCCGAAAATAGATAGCTAGTGGGAAGAAACCACATAGCACAGGGAGATCAGTTCAGTGCTTTGTGTCACCTAGAGGGGTGGGATAGGGAGGGCGGTGTTTTATGATATCCTTGTTTCGTTTATCAAATGGCTTGCATGAAAGACAATTTTTCTTTTAAATCCATTTTTATCCGATTTAATGATTTAAATTAGTTGACAAAATTGAAAATAATTGCTAAAATGGTATCTCTAATCACCTTTTCATTTTAAGTAAACAAGATGTGTAACAATTTGGGCTTATAAACTGTTATTTCCACAACTAATTAGACCTCGTTTCATTTTAATACTGTTTTAATTTGAAGACATTCAATATATCCCTATTTTTGGAAACATAAAGGAAAAATGCAAATTTTTAAATAGATTTTATTTATTTATTTGTTTGTTTGTTTATTTTTGGCTGCATTGGGTCTTCGTTATTGTGCAAGGGCTTTCTCTAGTTGCAGTGAGCAGGGGCTACTCTTCGTTGTGGTGCACGGGCTTCTCCCTGCGATGGCTTCTCTTGTTGCACAGAATGGGCTCTAGGTGCACGGGCTTCAGTAGTTGCGGCACACGGGCTTCAGTAGTTGTGGCTCACGGGCTCTAGAGCACAGGCTCAGTAGTTGTGGCTCACGGGCTTAATTGCTCCGCAGCATGTGGGATCTTCCCGGACCAGGGCTTGAACCCGTGTCCCCTGCATTGGCAGGTGGATTCTTAACCACTGCACCACCAGTGAAGCCTGGAAAATGTAAATTTTTAAATGAAAATTTACCTATTATCTCCTTTAAGCCACAATGTAATTCACAGTATTTGAAAATTTATAGTGGAAATATTCTTAGCTAAATTTTAAAGTGATTTCAGACAGTTATTAGTACAGTTCACCAAATATTTCTATTTCTCTGGCTTCTGGCTTATAGTAAGATTGCACTTCCTTTTCCACTTGTTTTGGGGCCATGTGATTATTTCCAGCCAATGAGCTGTGAGTAAAAATAATGTATGTGACTTCCAGGCTGAGTATTTAGCTGCTGACGCGATACCCTCCTGAGCTCTTCTGTTTTGGCAAAGTGATCCGTAAAGTTTGAGATGCTGGCTGGCCTCTTTGTCATTTCGGGTCCCTGAGTGACTGTGATGTGTTGAACCCCTTGCTGACTCAAGATGGACATGTAACATGAGCCAGAAATAGCCTTTATTGTTTTAAGCCACAGAGTTCTGGAGGAAGATTTTTTTTTACTTTCACCATAGCATAATCTATCCCAAGTAAAACAAAATGTTTAGACTCTTTGAATTTAGGGTCTCTATTTTTGCAACCTCTACACACATTTACTTTATGATGACACTTGTCTTGGTCCACTTTAAGAAAAGTTTATAAAGATATAAGAAAAAATATAGAGGGCTTCCCTGGTGGTGCAGTGGTTGAGAGTCCGCCTGCCGATGCAGGGGACACGGGTTCGTACCCCGGTCCGGGAAGATCCCACATGCCGCGGAGCGGCTGGGCCTGTGAGCCATGGCCGCTGAGCCTGCGCGTCTGGAGCCTGTGCTCCACAACGGGAGAGGCCACAACAGTGAGAGGCCCGCGTACGGCAAAAAAAAAAAAAAAAAAAAAAAAAATATATATATATATATATATATATAGAGAGAGAGAGAGAGAGAGAGAGAGAGAGAGAGAGAGAGAGGGAGGGAGAGAGAGAGAGAGATACAGAGATATCAATGAACTAGAAGCTCAGGAAAAATATTTTAAATATAACAGTACCAGAAAGCACAGAAATAGGTAGATTTAAAGTTTTTCCTTAGTTCAGTATTTTTTAAATTATGAAAGAGGAACTGCACACTAAAGAAATAAAATTATATTTAGACATGTAGAAAGAAAACAAAATAATTACTTCTCAGACACAATTACATAATCATATTAACATTTTGATATTTCCTGCCAATCTTTTCCTATGCATTATTCAGTGTGGGCATGCATTTGCAAATTTAATAATGGACTATGTGAATTTTAAAATTAAACTAATAAAACATAAGAACTAGAGGAAATGTATTTAAATATTCAGCTGAGTTTATGGAAATGAAGGGTTTTTTAGCATAAATATAAAGTAAAAAACACTGACAAAATTAATTACATTAAACTTTAAACTCATGAATATCAAAGATATCCTGAAAAGGACCGGACAAAATGTACTTGTGTAGTCCAAAGCTGAAACTTGTATTCATAAAAAGCATAAAAAACACCATGCAAGAAAAAAATGGGTATTTTTAATTTTTAAACTTATTTAAGGTTTCCTATTTTGTTATACTCAGAATATACACTCAATATAAGTATGTCATTTAGACTTCATAATCTAGTTGTCAAAAGTAATTCATTCACATGAAAAAATCACAAAATGAGTATAAGAGATCAATTGTATAATTAAGGGCTAAATTTTGTAATATAGACTGAAAATACTTTAAGAGTTCAAAGAAAGGAAATATTTATGAGAGAGTAATCAGAGAATACTTCTTGGAAAAGTAGGAACTGAGCTTAGCTTTGATTTTCCATAATAAAGTATGAAGAATCTCTTTGCTTGGATCATATATGAGCTCAGTCTTGAAGTTTGTTGTAATGGAGTATACAGTTAGAGAAAGAGCAGTAAGTAAATGGCCTAGCTAGCTGTGGGGCTAGCCCGGGAGAGGTGGGCTCAAGTTCTAAATTGCAGTGTCTAAATGGGTTGGTAAAGTTGGGTTTGATTTACATTGGTACTTGGACACAAGACATCTGCTTTTATGGATGGTAAGTGTCTTAGTTCAGGCTGCTATAACAGAATACCAGACAATAAACATTTATTTCTCACAGTTTTGAAGTCTAGAAATCTTAGATCAGAGTGACAGCACTGTTGGGTTCTTGGTGGAGGCTCTCTTCATGTTTTGTATATGGTAGTCTTCTTTTACTGTAGCCTCACACAGCAGAGAAAAAGAGAGCTAGCTTGCTTCCTCTTTCTATAAAGACACTAATCCCATCATGGAGGTCCACCCTCATGACCTAATTACCTCCCATACTCTGTTCAGCTGCAGTAACAAAGGTCTTCAATCTACATCTACAAGTTCAGCTCCATCCTCCTTAATCTGGAGCCTGTGATTTAGCAACCCTATCTATACCAGCAGGTAGAATCTGGAGTTAGCTTTGCTAACTGAACCTCTCTGTCTAGTAGTCTTAGGGTAAACTCCCTGGGGCACCTGCATCTTTTCTTTAGAGTCCCCCAATCATTATTGCTTGGCTTCAGCTTTATTTCTTATTTTGTATTCAGGGTCATTATTAGAAATCTAATTCTGCTCTAAACAATAATCTGCTTGGTTTAAGGCATTCCCTGGCACCCAACTTAATACTTTCCAGCCCTACCTCCAAATATCATCACATTAGGGCTTCAACATATGAATTTAGGGTGGGGACACAAACATTCAGTCCATAGCAGTAAGTGTCATCAAAAGGCAGAAGCATGCCAGGGGGCTGTCATGATCTCGGGATAGATGCTTCAGTTTCAAGCAGAGTAACAGCAATTGATGAGCAGCCAAATGTTTCCATGTGCATCATCTTATTTGACCTTCCCAAATCCTATAGACCTTTGAAGTAGGAAAAGCAGGTTTCATTTCCCTAATTTTGGAGGGGAGACATAACATGCCCAAGTCCTGAGGTCAGTAAAAGACACGTTCTCCCCCCTGCTCAGTGTTCTTCCCTTCGAATTGTAGGGAATCTTAGGGCCACTTATAATGGGAATTGTGATCACAGTGAAAATAACTGATTTAACCAGATGACTAAAACTTAAATTATCTTTAGAGAAATAAGGTTGTAAAACCATGTGGGGTTTCTACATTACGGATGTTATATTAGTTTACTAGGGCTGCCTTAACAAAATACCAGAGACTAGGTGGCTTAAACAACAAATTTATTTTTTCACAATTCTGGAGACTACAAGTCTGAGATCAAGGTATTGGCAGGGTTGGTTTCCTCTGAAGCCATTCTCCTTGGCTTATAGACAGCTGTCTTCTCACTTGGAATTTACATGGTCTTCACTCTGTGTATGTCTATGTCTAAATTTCCTCTTCTTATAAAGACACAAGTCATATTGGATTAAGGCCCAGCCTAATGACCTCATTTTAACTTAATTACCTCTTTAAAGACCCTGTCTCTAAATACAGTCACATTCTGAGATACTGGAGGTTTGGACATCAACATGAAATTTTGGGGGATGCAATTCAGCCCAGAACAGATGGCTTTAAAATCACAGTTTTGGAAATAGGAATGACATAATAGGACACAGGAAGCCATTGAAAGCTTTTGAAATGAGTGGCATAATGAAAGTGATGTTTAAGAAACATTAATTTGGCAGTGGATTGTAAAATAGATCTGGGAAAAGATTAGAAACAAAGAGACCAACTAGAAGACTCTTGAAATAGTCTACAATGGGTATCATGAGAGTATGGTGATGTTTCCAAATACATGCAATTTTAAAGTATGATGGAACTCCCTGCCCCCCTTTCTTTTAAATTTTGAGTATAGAAGTATGTCATACAATATATTGCTGTAAATGGTGCCACAAGCGTTCTAGTTAATGCTATAATAGAGGGGGCTTAACACATAAAAGGAGTAAAAAAGTCGTAACAAAAGTTTATTCTAAATGCTGCATTAATGTTATATAGTATGCTAATTATCACATAATATGCTACTGTTATAGTAGTTTCTGCCCATTCATCACGCATTTATTTAGTAAGCACATATTGGATAGTGACTATGTGCTCTGTTCAGAAAGTAAAAGATATAATCCTACCCTAGAGGAGCCTGTCATTCTTTATGTTCCCTGAAAGTTAACTTTTTTCAAACAATTTAAACTTTCTCATTGTCTTTGTCAAAAAATTTTGAGCAATCATGAATTTACCTACCCATAAACCACTGAGAAGCCATCAAGCTCCTTTTTGAGAAGTATGGCATTTTCTTCATAAGGGTAAAGTAAACCTATTATAAATATGCCAGAGAACACACTCTCATTACTTCTACCTCCCCTAAGTGCCTTCAATCACCCTAATTCCCATGGACTTCAAAGGGAGCTCAGAAAAGATATGGCGGAGAAACAAGAAGTTGGCAGGAGTTGTACCAACACATCTTCAAACCACAGTGTGTTAAAAACACAAACCTTTCATGAAGCTAAGTGCCAACAAATGATACTTAGCATTTTCAAAGAGCTTCCCAATGGCCTAATTAAATGTTATGAGGTCAATCAGTATTATTAGCCTCATTGTGTAGATAAGAAAATGGAAACACAGAAAGGTTAAGTGATGTGCCCAGGCATTCACAGTTCAACAGTGTTCACATTAGTGTTTGAACTCAGAGGGCCTGACAACCCAAGGAATGTTTCAACTCATCTTCCAGTTCCCCTCAAAATATTATTGATCGCCATTTATGAACATCCTTAATAGGTATTAAAGGTTCAGCTTAACTTCTGAAGGTGAAGATACTAATTCCACTTCAAAAATAACCAAAATTTCTCATCGAATAGCTCCAAATTCACAGAAGTATATTAGAGACAGATAAGATTCTGCTGAATGTAGAATTCTTTTAATAGAGAACTCTATAAAATTATCTGTAATTTATATATGCTCATATATATTTTTTCTGTATATCTTAGTGATAAATGTGAGGTGATGAATTTTCCATTGTGATTAACTCAATGAACATCTTTGAAGTTCCCCTAAACTCTCATAAAATTTTTAGTACCCTGTCACTGCAAGAGATTATTCAGAATGCTTTCAAATCAAAGTCTGACACATTTAAATGATGCAACTGAAGTTGTTGTCAGAATAAATTGTTAAATAACTCCCACCACATTGAATGCTAAAAGTTGGTTTAAATAGAATCTCTTATAATAGGTACAATTTAGGCTATTTCTTTACTTACTACTAATAATATCTTTATTGCAAGTTCATACAAGAACCACCATTAGTGGATACAATTAATGCCTATACATACTAAACTTTAAATATCTGGTATATGCTTTTTCAAATAGTTTTTAAAAATTAATAATTTATGTGCTTTTTTTAATCTAAGTTTCTTTCATCCCTGCTTAAATAAAAATTCATGTTTATGTTTTTCCCTGCCCCAGTATTGCATAATAAATTGTTTTATGCTTCTAGTAGTTTGATTAAAGCCAATTAATTACTTAATGTGTTTTTAATAAATAGGAATAAAATCAATCTTTCATTATTGAACTTATGTTTCAATAATAATAATAATAGCAAAATTAAAACATTATTTTGCCCATATTCTATTTTCTCCCCCATAGGAAATTTGATCTTAACACATTATTGACCGGGGGATTTTTGCAGAAACTAACGCCTGTAGCTGTAATATGTCTCCAGTCAAAAATGTGTTAAAACGTGACATGATATTAAAATTGGAGGCCTGCACTCTACCCTCTCTTCAGTGTGTCACAGGCAGTCCTTTGATGTTGACTTAGAAGAGATGTGCACTATTGGTTAATCATGGATATAACTTCCATTAACCCAGAATTCATCTTTCCTTTTCTAGACAAATTATTTCTATCAATTTTTTTCTAGATCTTGGAGACTTTCTTTTCGACAGTCTATCCAAGTTATCAGTAATGTAGACATGGAAGCAGTATAGAGTGGTTGTTAAATTCTGGGGTTCTCTCGGCTTAGTTTAAATTCTGACAGCCACTATCCAAATGTGTAATCTCAGGCAAGCTGCTTAACCCCTCTAAGCCTCAATTTCCTCACTGTAAAATTGGAGTAGTAGAAATATATACTTCATAGGCTTATTGTATGAATTAAAGGAAATAAAATGGGTAAAGCACTTAGTATAGTACCTGGAATAAAACAGTTTCTCAATAAAGGTCAGTTATTATTGTTAGAATGAAAACAATGGAAATTGCAGATTGGCCAATTTACCCTTACTATTTATTTTCAAATATCCACTCACCAAGTATTTTTGAGTGTCCACTCTGTGTATGGTCTAGGTATTCCACATAAAATTCTAGTTAATGTACTGGATTTTAAAAAAAGGAAGATTTGTTCCTATTAAAATTCTAGTGGACGACACAAAACCTGTGCACAAATGTTTATAACAGCTTTATTCATAATTGCCAAAACTCAGAAGCAATTAAAATGTCCTTCAGTGGGTGAGTGGATAAACAAACTGTGATAGAATCCAGACAATGGAATATTATTCAGTGCTAAAAAGACATGAGCTATCAAGCCATAAAGAGACATGGAGGAAACTTAAATGCATATTGTTAAGTAAAAGAAGCCAATTTGAGAAGGCTACATACTGCATGATTCCAACTATATGACATTCTGAAAAAGGTAAAACTATGGAGACAGTAAAAACATCAGTGGTTGATGGGGATGCAGCAGAAGAAGGGATGAATAGATGAAATACAGAGGACTTTTAGGGTAGTGAAAAATTCTCTGTGTGATACTACAATGAAGGATACATGTCATTAGACATTTGTCGAAACCCACAGAATGACACACCAAAACTGACCTCTCTTACATTAGCTATGGACTTAATGCTGAGAAAGTAGTATCGTCAGTGGAGGGTTTTGTCATAGACAATTGCATCAGTGGACAATCAGCATTCTTTTGAGGATGTGTCTTATAAGACCGAAGGCTGAATTCATTTTGCCATGTTCCCTTGCACATCGTCAAGGTCATATGGCCTTGGCTCCACCCATTAGTTGCTCACGCAACAGTTCTGCTTGGAACGCAATTTCTGGCAAGGGTATAGCAGAAGCACTTGTTCGGGGAAGGCAACACTGATGGAGATGCTGATGTCCAAAACCCAGCATCAGCAGGGACAGCTGTGGGTTTGCCTCCTGTCCTGGTAGAGGTGATGGTGCTATTCTCCATTTGGGCATTCTCCTGTTGTAGCTGGGCATTGTTCTTAATCTTCACAGCTTCCAAACTTGACTCTGACCTTTCCAGAGCACCTGAGAGCCACCTAATGTCTACTAATGAAGTGTTTGTCTACTTAACCTATGTAGACTTTGCTTCACTGTCTGAATCTCAAACTGTATAATGACCTACATGACATATCCCTTAAGACAAAAGTTTGAGGCAGGAAAAGCTTAAGTCACTGAGGCAGATATTACTACCATTCACTGATATTGTTTCTCTCTCCAACAAGAACATAATAGTAAGACTGTACTTCCTGCCCTATGAATTTAGGTACAGCTTGTGACTTGTTTAAGCCAGTGAGTAAGCAAGTGATGTGCTTCCTTTCCAGGTGAAGCCATTTATTTTCCAGTTCTCTACTGTCTACCTCTCTCTTTGCTTGTTGAGGCTGTCATGAAAGTCTGTGCTATTGTGGAGGGAAAAATGTTGAGCCACCACAGAGAGTAGAGCTGCCCCATAAAGTGTCCAAGATCTGCAGAGGAATTTCATGCTAAAGAAATGAATTCTTGTTTAAGCCATTGAAATTTGGGGTTGTTCAGTACTGGAGCATAACTTAGGCTATTCCTGACTACCAGACATATTAGTGTTTGTAGAAGAGTTATATATGCTCACATCATTTGTAAATAAGTTAAATGATGTCAATAAATTAAAATGATGTCAAACAATTAGAGCTTTCATACAATCTGAACTGAAATAATAATATATCTGGAAACATTTAAATCCCACGAGGTCTTTTCTCCTCCCCCTCGTTCTTCTTCCTCTTCTTCCTATAGTTTAATTTACACTTATGAACACTATGATCTGGGGTCACTGTGGACTTTTCAAACTCCTTAATGGTGTGATCTAAACCCATAGGTAGAATTAAACCCAAGTAGGTTTGTGGCAGTATAGAACTGTTTAAATGATAGCCTACTCATTTCTTACCTATTTTGCAATTATTTGGGATATTTTCTGAGGATAAAGTTGAAATACTTGAAAAATGAAGTTGGCAAGAGGCAGACAGATATAAACCAATTATTAAAAATCAATAGTCAGCAAATAAAATGGTCTGTACCTTAGAATCTAAGAGTACTTATACCTGAGATGATAAAATAAGTTTCATCTGCTATGCCCACCAAGCTTGATTAGTAGAATTGCTTGAAGGCTATGCAGAGTAAGGAGTTTGAAACTAAATTCAGATTCATTCAGAAAGCCATGGTTGACTTGTTTATCTGCAGTGGGCATGGAAGGGACTATAAACATACATGTCACATATCAGCCCCCCCTGCCCTTATGTTATAATGTCTGCTTATATGTGTGATGTAAATTTGTCCTAGATTTGAAATGCTAAACACTTCCACTTTATCTTAAAGCAAACAGAAGAGAGGGCCCTAAATAGAAATGTGTTATTTTAGACAGTCTGTTGCACAACACTCTCCATCTTGCCAAAAATAACTCTGTAATAAGATTAAAATTTCTGTTTACTCCTACTTCAACTAAGACATTTGAGGAAATTACCGCTAGGCCGTATCTTAAACGCATTTGACTAACATATCAGTTATAAACTTATATTGTAATTAGTTAGATTGGAGACCCTCTCATCTTCTTTCCTCTACAAGATTGTGAAGTGTCTGAAAGTAAGGTCCACGGCTGATTCACCTTTACATCAACTGCTCACCAGGAGCAGTTGAGACCTCGATGTATGATACGTCTTTAATAAATGACTGTTGAATAAAAGCACTGCAAATGGAATCAACAGCCTGACGAAGGCTTTGTTACTTATATAGCAGAGCTGTAGGATCTCTCTCAATGCAGCGATTTTGTATATCTATTAGCCAGCCAAAGGGTTGACTGGCTTCTTGGAGCACAATGGTAAAGTTCTCCAGTGGCACCTCTAAATCAAACTGGGAAATTCTAATGAATCTAGGAGTGATCCCAGCTGGTAAAAATGCCTGGCGCTATGAGAGTAAAAGTAGATAATTAAATGGGCTGTTATAATTGATAGGATGGGGGTGAGGCTTGGGCCATCAACAGTGGCTGTGAATCATCAGCTTTGGTCTCAGATTTAAACCTGGACATCTTCATTCTTGTTGCTCCTTTCATCCTGGCCTGCTGCTGACTCTCCCCATGTTTTCCCCCAGAGGAACCTGCCTGCTGGTTGAGATGCTGTGGTATATGTGATAGAGGGCCCTTTAAGGAACTTGCTCAGGTCTGTTTGTGTTACTACTGTTTCACGTGCCACAGCATCTCAGGGCAGGTCTGGCTCAGAGTAGCTTTTGAAGCAACAAAGGACTATCTCTTTGTAGACTAGCTTGTCTCCTGACTATTTTGCCGCTGGACAACTCAGTAATTCACTGGAAAGGAATGCTGCATACTAACAGTTTTCTCACATAAAATACCCGTTGGATCTGAGGACTTATATACCAGTGCCTCTGGAAATGTGAGGGAAAATATATAACTCCATCTGAAGCAGACTGTTTATGTTTCACCAAGGCTTAGTCTCCAGGCAGATTTTTATTGCAGCCTCCAATATATTTAGGAAAACAAAGTTGCCAGAAAACACCCTCTATTCTTTTAAACAGGCTTGAAGCCTGAGAAAACCTTAGCACAAAACAATAACTCAGTTATATTTATAATCTTAAACACCATCCAGAAGAGCATTTCAAAAATTATATGCTAGGAAAGATAAGACTCTACCCCATAATTTCAGGAACAACCATATGTCAGGTTGCCAGACAAATATTTACAACACATTCAAATTTAGTTGAACTTATATGACTTCAATCAGTGAAACCGTTTCCAGACCCCAAGGTCACAAAAGCTGTTATCAGGTTTCCTAAGCCTGCTGCCACATTGGTGTCGGAAACCAAACGCCCCACACTCGAGGCTTCCTCAAGTCCTGAAAAGCTGATACTACGATACTTCTCCCTCCTCTTCCTGTCAGTGAAAAACACCTTTATACTCCTTCTTTCTCCGGTAATCACATTTTCCTTCTTTGAACAGGTGAAGAGGGCTGGCCACCCCCCCTGAAGCAATCACATCTTTGTGTCCCAGAATTTAATTTGCAAACCATTGAGGCTGGAATTTCAAGTGTATGAACTGAGGTGACCATTGAGGGCGGATGCAAAGACATCCCACAGTAGCAGGCTCCCAGCCAAATTTACAGTGTCAAGTTATCTGCCTAAAAAATGTTACAAGGCCATGGAGGTGCCCAGAGTGGGAGCCTGCCAATTAGAAGGAGTGTGAATGAGACTTATGGGGCTGGCCAGGGTGACAGGGCCATAGTCATCATTTGGCAGGAGGCAATTTAAAGATAGGTGTCTGACAGCGTAGCCAGGGTTCTCGGGAGCTCGTGTATGGTTCTTGGAAATGTACTCTCTGTTGTAAATTATTGTACTCAGATTAAAAGTGCCTGCTGCTCACTCCAGTTACTGAATTGTAACAAGCACTCTTCTTTCCTTAAGTAACCAGCACTTGCAAAGTTTAGTCAGTGGTTTGGAGAGGTGTGGGGTAAAGAAGCAGAGGAGAAAACACCATATTTCCAGGTTCTTTACCTACTTAATAGGAGGAAAAATAGGAGGAAAAAGTGATAATAATTCAGAGAAAAAACACAGCATAAGAATCAAAATCAATGCTCTACTTAACTAATGATAATATTACTGACATCAAAGATTATATTTTATTAATGAAGGATTTTCAAAGTAGCATAGAATCTAGCCAAATCATTTTAGCAGGATTAGACTTTTCTAAAAAGAATGATCATATTGGTAGAATGAAGTGAGAAACATATTACAAATTAAGAGAAATTAGACTCTATCTTAAGTAGTGTCCCTTGTGTATAATTATGAAATGGACACAAATATTGCATTCCAATTGATAAATTTTCAAGGTGTGTTTCAACCTCATGTAATAGCTAAGTTGCAAATTGTCACAGGTCTGAGCTAAAAAAACTCTATGAAAAGGTGCTGCTTTCAGGGCTCTGAGTATATGCATGATTCAAGGGAATACTGGTAGGAATCGGGATTCGAATAACTAGAGGAAAACTTACAGACCACAAATCATCAACAAGGTAAAGGGGTAAAATAAAACAAATTCCAAGATCAGCTTTAATAATATTAACTTCACTTTTTGGTTCTCTCAACTATAACACGTTTGGCTAAAATTAAGAGCTATCAGTTTAGTGTTCACTATGTGCCAGTTTCAATACATTCTAAGTGCTCTCTATGTATTAACTCATTTGCTCCTCAAAACCAACCCTGTGAGGTGGGTGCTAGTATTATCCCCATTTTACAGATGAGGAAACGGAGCCAAAAGAAGTTAGACGATTGGTCCAAGATTATATAGTATCTAGTTTTAAGTGTCTGAAACAAGATTCCAATCAAGTAGCCTGGGTCCAAATCTTGTGCTAAAGCCATCTCTGGCTCTAAAATCACAAGATCAACATTATGATTGGTCACACACACATGCAAAACTTTGGGTGCTCTTTGACGGAGATGAGTCAGAGGGGTAGAGGAGGGAAGTGAAGGAATATGGGCATACCTTTAAGCACCTTCTCTTCCATATTACTTGCAGGAATAGAATTCAGAAACCAACTCCAATCAGGCTAATTATGTCAAAAATATTTTCCAACATTGGAAAAGAAATATATATGCTGTAATTATTTACTATTCAAATATTTTAATAATTTAGATTTTAATATATATTTACTATTACAAAACAACTACTCCAATAACACCTTAATGTGATAAGTTACATTTTTTTGTTGTCAGTTCCCAGAAAGATAACTGATAAACAGGTCAGTCCTTATCTCAGGGGACTTCTCCACAGGCAAGAAGTGATTGGAAGTTCTTACTTCTGGGTGGCCCAAGCAATCCAGAGTGGTGTTAACAAAATGATAGCAGCTTCTTTAATAAAACAGAAAGATAATAGTTTTTCCTGGGTCATTAAATATATTTTTAACACACAGGGGGAGTATCTTGAAGCTCATCTTTAGCCTCTAGGTAACTGATCAGTTTTACTAAGACATTTACTTCTTGGGTATCTCTCCAACTTAGAGCTATTTGAGAGAGTTTCCAAAAGCAAGGTTTCTGTTGCCCTTTGCATGTTTTTTCCTTTCTCCTTAAGATCCACACTGATATTTGGCAACATGTAGACACAGCTGAAATTATATTAATTCTCAGTGATGTCTGGTACTCTGATTAGATAGAACCTGTGGTCCTTGTTACATAAGCTAAAAATGCTAGTTCAACTCAAGAATTAAGCAGAAGCTCACTGGGACAAAGACAGATTGCTGGAAATGAGAACTGGAAAATATAGGTGCTCTTCTACATGTGTCCTCATACCTTAAGCATTTCATTCCTTTTGATCACTCAAAGGTTCACCCAATTCCCTTTATCTCCACTGTAAACATTTGGAAATTAATCACTATTTTCCTTTTCCTGACAATTAGAGAAAGTTTCTAATTGCAGGATGGTCTCAATATATGTATGCCTGCCTTTCCTCCAAACCACTGGAAGAGCACCCTTTTGTGCCTCAGATGGGCTGATGCCAGCAGGCTGCTCTGAACTGCAAAGAAGATTAAAAACAAAGCATAAATCATTAAAGAAGGAGAATCTACTGCTTCTTTATCCCTCTGGATCCTAGGCTATTCCAAATGTCAGGGTACATCACAGGCTTAAAGTTCAAGGATGATGTATTAGTTCTGATTCTGTGCTTAGGAAAACTGGCAGCTCTGAAGCAAGGAGAACTGCACACAATCTGCTTTGGCAGAAGATTTCTCTGTCTCCATTTGGGAGGGGGAAGGTTGGGACAGCTATGGGAATTTGGCTTTCTCCTTTAGTGTAGAGGAAAAGAGAAGTAAATAACCGATGATGACTAGCTTTGGCTTTGTATTTCCAGCAATTATTAAATGCATTCAGGCTTTCAGTAAATTAAGAGACGTGATGACCCACAGGGCTATGCAAACCATTTATGGTGCTAAAATACTTGAGAGTGAAGCTTGATTTTTTTTTTTTGTCCTAAGGTTTATGCATTATGATTGAGAGCATGTGTAAGAATAGAGATTAGGGATTCAGAACATGTACTTGCTGGAGACCATATGTCTGACTTATGGAAATTCCAGTCCTTATAAAATGCTGATTAAATATTACACTCAATAAGGAGCAAGATTAACAGATTCTCCTCTGAAGGTAGCAAGCAGAATTTAGCCTATTGAAAGTCTTGTCTGCCCCAGGTGTTTCCTAGCACATCATTCCCTGGGCTCAGAAATCCCCCAGCTGGAGCAGCCACTGAGCTGATTAAGTACATTGTGACTTCAAAAGGCCCAGTTAAAATACAAGCGATGCTATCCTTAGGAGGTTTCTGCCTCTGAAAGAAACTTCATTTAGTAAGCTATATTGACTTGAAAATGGTGCTATTTTGGATTCAATCTGATAGACTATAACTTTCTAGCTAAAGCAAAACAAAAATTCCTGAGCAAAACTATTACCCCCTAATCTAGCAAAATAATAGATTTTTCAATATGTATGCCTGAGGATCTAGAGAAGGTGGATTGGCACCAGTTATTTCTTTGCTCCTCTCCAATATTTGGTTCATTCATTGTCATTATTTAACTCCTTCCGATGAAGATGAGAGACCTGGAAGTTGGAATTCTCAAAAAGCTAAGTAACTTATTTTCAGCAAGTCAGGACTGCCTGATGAGAGAGGACAGAAACTGCGCTTCACTGCCCAGTGAATTGTGGATCCTTGAGTGGGCCCTCGTTAGTGATGCATATGTAGGATGAATAGTTCTATTTCACTCTATCAGGGCCCTTTTCGGATATTTCTCCAAAACCCTGGGGACAGGTGGGAAAATTTTTCTAAGGACCCGGGGGCACTAAGGTGATTTGGGAACAAGAACTAAATGTATGAGGGGACATCTTCTGTACTCCGTGAGGAAATACAAACCAGCAAGCTCTGCAGGACAACAGAGGATGAGAGCAGGAATTGAGGCAACTCTTGCTATTTCAACTGCTGGAATTTGTAGATCTTCCCTCTTGGGCTCTGCCTCTAACAAGATTCAGTATCCACATTCCAGTTTCTGTGTCGTGTTCAATTGGAATCCTTGAAACAAAATTTTTGGTACAACCAGAGCAGGTGTCCACATCTAGGTCACTGACCAGGGAGCTAGGCTAGCTACCAGAAGGCTGTGAGGATTAAGGCATAGAAGCTGTACAGAAGCTGGAGAAACACCTTTATATGAGCCCGCTACTCCAGCTGGCATTCTCAATTTTACTATTTATAAAGATACTCAGGGATCCTGGTATAACACAAATTGTGATCCAGTGGGGTGGGGCCAGAGATTTTGCATCTCTGACAAGCTTCCAGGTGATGTCAATGCTGTTGGTCCATGGACCATGCATTCATTCATTAGGTAGCAAGGTACTACACTATTATATGTTACAATTTTGTGTCTTAATGATAATACTAACTTCAACAGAACATTTAACACTCACTAGGCACTACTTGAAATACATTACAGGTTTACTTCACTTAAGCCTTGTAATAATCATAGAGGTGGATACACTGATCCCCACTTTACCAATGAGGAAATTGAGACAAAGAAATGTTAAGTAACCTGTCCAAGGTTTGAGCATTTTATTCAAATTCCATGTAGATATCTCTTGCTTCTCTGACCAAATGATTGGATCAGCCTCTGTTGCTTCCCTCTGAACTCCAGGGACCTGTTCAGTATCTAGACATGGATCACTACATAAGAGTTATGATTGTGGCCAAATAGCATCAAAATGTTTCCAGATAGAATCAGTTTAATAACTGTACTTCAGAATTCTCAAATCACGCTATTTAAATATTTCAAGCTCAACAATATATAGGAATTCCAAATGCTAAATAACAAGCTCTCTTCTCTGCATATTCTACTCTGTTACACCTAAGTATTGCTCTTTTTCAACCAGAACACCATCTCTTACCATAAGATAAATACGTAACAGTTTGTTTTCAATAGCTAGTCTATGTCCAGACTATTTTATCTTGTCAGTGCCTTACAGATGTTACAGTGAACAAGGAATATAAAATACTCGTGAAATGTTCTTTCTGTGTCATAAGCTATATGAGGTAGCAGTTCCAGCTGATTAGGACTGAACTCTATTAAATTAATTCTTCCTTTGTTCTTAAAACTGCCTGTCTCAAAAAAGAGAATCTTCATACACTGTTGGTGAGAATGTAAATTGGTGTGGTCACTGTGGAAAACAGTATGGGGGTTCCTTAAAAACTGGAAATGGAATTACCATGTGATGCAGCAATTTCAATCCTGGGTGTATGTCCAGAAAAAAAGAGAAAAACTAATTCAAAAAGGTACCTGCTCCCCAGTGTTCATAGCAGCACTATTTACAATGGCCAAGACATGGAAGCAACTCAAGTGTCCATCAACAGACAAGTGGATTAAGAAGATATGGTGTATATATATATATATATATATATATATATATATATATATATACACACACAATGGAATATTATTCACCCATAAAAAAGGATTTGCAGTAATGTGGATGGATGTAGAGATATTATGCTAAGTGAAATAAGTCAGGGAAAGACAAATACTGTGTGATATCACTTATATGTGGAATCTGAAAAATAATACAAATGAATGTATATACAAAAGAGAAACAGACTCACAGATATAGAAAACTAACTTGTGGTTACCAAAGGGGAGAGGGATGGAGGAAGCGACAAATAAAAGGTATGGGATTAACAGATACAAACTATTACATATTAAATAAATAAGGAATAAGAATATACCATATAGCTCTGGAATGAAGACCATTATCTTGTAATAGCTTATAATGGAATATAATCTGCAAAAATACTGAATCACTATGCTATATACCTGAAAATAACACAATATTGTAAATCAACTATACTTCAATTAGAAAAAACACCTGCTTGTCTCCAGAGGCCATAAATGCCTCATGGATAAAACTCCACATACAACTTTCACATACTCAGTTCTCTCAGGTGGATGAATAATTTTGTACCATCAAATCACCATCTACTGCTGGTGTGGGTTTCTTCATTATAAAGAGTTTCTATTATTTTTTCATCCTAAGAGTTTGATTTTTAGGTTAAATTGTTAAAAATTTCTTGAGTTAGGATATAAATTAGCAGTACAAATCTATGCTACAATAATATACTAAGTAATTTTAGGGCATCTTGTTTTTTTGATGGTTTTGTATGATTCAGTTGAGGTTTTCTGCTTCTGTTTCATAATCAGTGGCTGAGTGCACCTACGTAAGAAACGGTCAGTGGCTATAAAATTTTATGTTCCCTTAGCAATGCATGAGGATATAGTTTTTCCACATCCTTACCTGCATTTGATATTATCACTTTTTAAAAATTTCTGCCATTCTGATAGGTGTGTTTTGGTATCAAATTTCATTTTTGTAATGGCTAATGATGCTGAACATCTTTTCATGTATTACCGTATTTATATAGACAAACTCCTCAAAATGCCCCTTTAGGAGGAATTTACATCATGGCAGATGCCTTTCAATTGGAAACTTAACTTGCATTGTCTTAAAGAAATGTTGTTAGGCATGATTCTGGACTGTTACATTATTGGTAAAATAAGATTTGGGGTGCTTGCCAATTGCTGTGTTTAACATGTGTCTGAGAGATTCCGAGTTCCAGCAACCATTTTGCATATGAATATAGTTGACTCTTGAACAACGCAGGGGTTAGGGCTGCCAACCCCCTGTGCAATCGAAAATCCAAGTATAACTTTACAGTCAGCCTTCGTATCTGTGCTTCCACATCCAGGGATACAATCAACTGCAGATTTTGTACTACTGTGGTACATATTTGTGGGAAAAAATCTGCATATAAGTGGACCTGCACAGTTCAAACCAGTGCTGTTCAAGGGCCAACTGTCGGGAAAAAACCTTAACTTTATTTACTAATTTTTTTTTTTGCTATCCCTTAATCATTCCTTAAAAAAATTCAGGCAGTTTGATTTGTTCACACATTAAGAATTATCTATACAATATTTTTTTTGCTTAGTTCTAAGGAGTTTTATTTATTTGTTTGTTCAGTCATTCAGTGCGTATATAATGAGTACCAGCTAACATGCTGAGCACAGTGCTAAGACTCAGAGACAAAATGCCAAGTAAGGCAAACAAAATTTCTGCAAACAAAGAGTTTACAGTCAACAAACTTTTTAAAGTAGACAAAAGTAATCATTTCATACCATGTTCCTTAAGTGGTATTTGCCTGCTCAGTTTCAAGTTTAATTTTAGGTTATTGTTCATGTTACGTCTGTGACTAGCTAAAAGAAACTGAGCATTCAGAGGTTTCATGACACCTTCCAGTTTCCTTCCTTCCTCTTCCCTTTTGCAGTGAACCATGGAGAAGAGAAGGTAAGCCCACAGGGCTCCTCTCTTTTGCCTTCAGATTTGCCTTCCTTCCCACTTTTGGCCAGCTGTCAGATACAATAAACTGGAAAAGGCTCTTTCTCATGCTGTCCCCTTCAAAATTCATCACAAAGGACTTTATCAAAGACTAGACCTCCAGAAACTATTTAAATCAACAAAAGAGATGCTACTCCTGAAATATAATTTAAAAAAATAGAAATAGCCAGTTCATTTTGTAAATTGAGCTGTTAGGAAAAGCACTTTTCATCATAAAGAAATACTGCTTACCATATCATGCACTGTGTAGCACGATGTAGATTTAGTCCTCTTTTAATCCATTTAATGAACTTTTGTTGTGTATGTGTACTCTTATTATGTTCTACATACCTGTACCGTTCAAGGTGCTGGAGATGTAAAGCCTATCACACCTATCCCTTTCCTCCAAGAGCTCACCTTCTGGTGGAAAACAGAAATGTAAATGGCATGTTCGTGTAAATTGTCCTAAGTGCTTCTGAGTTGTCCCCATGACAACTCTGAAATAACTCTGAAAATAACTCTGTAGCTGGTGACAGAGTGAGAAATTGTTGAGGAGAGACTTCTGTTATGCCAATTAGTAAGCTATAAATATTTAGGATATGGGTCAAAATTAAAGTACAATTCTTTTTCTGATGTTCCCTTTCACAGGTATTTTGTATTGTTTCTGTTTGTTTTGTTTTAGCAAATTACCTTCAATTTACTTCCATTTGCCTGGAATTCCAGTGTCTACTCTTATTTACTAAGTTGATTTTCAAGATGTTGCAAATCAGTTATTATACCCCATAAGAGACATTTGAGGCACAATTTACATACAGGCATTCCCCATTATCTCTTTTATTTGTGTCTTTTAGCCAGTTCTACATTTAAAGCAAGTATTTCCTTAAATCCAATGGCAACCTGATTTTGTTTTGTTTTTATCAATCTTTGGTGTAGAACCTTGCCAAAAGCTTTGTAAAAGTCTGAATAAATTAGGCACACTGATTTCTGTAGTCCAAATGCATACCTACCCTCTCAAAGAACTTTGGTTGGGAAATATTGGCAAGGGTTTTGCTTCATTGCATAGTGTGTTCCATCACTGGGCTCTCTCTTTCTATTCTTAGATTGGAGGGGAAAAAAGTTGTAAGACTTTTCTTGTTTTATTTGTATCTTTCTTAAAGCTGCATTATTTTAATGAGATAGAATCAAAAGCTTAAGTATGTTTAACATCTCAATTTCTTACAGTGAAGCACGTAATAGAATTTTGATAATGGTCTGAAGTTACTATCTTCCTTCCAAAATATGTTACTCCAACTATACAAAAATGCCGAATCTGAGAACACAATTAAGCATGTGTGTGTGTGTGTGTGTGTGTGTGTGTGTGTGTGTCTGTCTGTCTGTCTAGGATTTTGCATTTGTAAATCAACATGCAGATTATCTGAAGGCATGCTTAGGTATATATTTAATTTAATATAGTGTTAAACCCTAGATTGTAATCTAAAATCATGAGCATCGATAAGTAATTTAAGGTATATAATTTTAAATTTTAAAATAAAATTAATTCAGATATGAAGTTATTTTATCATCCACATGTCAATGCTGTTTCTTTTCATATAATATTGCCTGAGAACTACACATATAGACAGAGATTCCATTGTTGCTTTTTACTTTAAAAAAAATCACATTTGTATATATGACTGATTATTTTTCTTGTACTATTTTTAAAGCTGCATTTTTATGCTGATAGGAAAAGGGCATGCCTTGGATTTCTTCCTTCCTTCCTTCCTTCCTTCCTTCCTACCTTTCTTTCTTTCTTTCTTTCTTTCTTTCTTTCTTTCTTTCTTTCTTTCTAGCAATGTGTTTGTTATTACTCATGAGTTTTACATCTTTCTTATTGGCTGTATTCTGCTTTCTGAGCACAAGTAAATTTAAGAAAATATTACATGTTCAGCCCCTTTTGTATTTCCTTTAATGAAACATTCTTATCTATGTTCTTCAATATTAATCTGAAGTCACATCCCATGATGTAAAAGAGGGAAATATTTGGCTTATCTTTATAGAATTGTTTGACACTTAAAGGATTAGAGAAAATTTGATTTATGATCTGTAACATGAACCCAGAGTACAAAAATGAACAATATTCTGATATCTAAATTCAACTACCTATATAAGAATTCAGTTGATTTCCTTTGGTAATTTGACAGTCCTCTTCATCAAAAACAATCTGAAACTATTCTTATTTGTGTGATTTATAGATTATGACATCAACATTTAAAAGGAAAATAATGTGATATCTTCTGACATACATATGTCAAATGCCTATTATAACCCATTTCCATGATGTTTTAATTATTAGCTTCATGTTTTGCTTATGAAAACAAAAGCATAGTATTTCTAACATAAAGAAATTAATAAAGATCCACAAACTTTAAAAATGCATTTTTTTGAAGAAAAAGAGATGGATGAATTACACTGAATATTGTCTTTAAAATAAATATTAAAATGTCTGATGCCAAAAAAACTGATAGCAAAGATTATATATCTTCTTAATTGATATGTTTATGATGATGGTATAATGATATTTGGGAAGAATTCCAAGAGTAAATTATAAAATACTAGTAGATAGGAGGCTTTTTATCCTCACTAAATCATGTTCGAGCATGCAACAGAGCTAACAGTTTGCTTATTTGCCCTAGACAATATGTTAATATGATTCTATTAAAAAGAGGGTTAAGGGAATGTCAATGTAAAAGTAAGATGACATGATGCTAAGTATGAAGTATCCACAATCTTAACAACATAACTACAGACACCCTTCCCAACTTTCTGTAATCTTCAAGAAAAACAACTGAAGAGTTTTCTATTTTGTTGCCTTTTGGTGATGATCTATTTACACCATCCAGAATAAAAGTATAACACATTTCTTTCTCTTAAAAAGGTATTCATTATATCTTTAGTCGATAAAAATTTAGTGCAAATAATGAGATAACTTGTACTTATTATTTACTTTGTGGCAAGTTTAAAAAGGTGAACTAACATCTCAAGATTAAATATTGGACTAAAATAAAACCCAGGCAGTCAGACTCCAGGGATTATATTCATAATCTCATTATATTCACTATAAAGATTAACAGATTATTAAAAAACTATTTCTTCCTTGAGGGATTCTGGTGGGGTGGGGGTAAGGGAGACAGACAGAAAAGCAAACAATTGCAGCAGCCTTGTAAATGGTAGAATAGAGCTGGTTTAAAACTCTAGGGGAGACAAGAAAAACCATCTGGTGCCTGGGAAGGCACATCTGAATAAAGTCAGATGGTTTACCAAGTCAGTATGATTTGGAGGGGACAGAAGGGAGAGAAGGTCATTCTAGGAAGAGCTATAAGCATAGCTAGAGCTAAAAAGAAGGAAACATGAGTGATAGGTATTCAGGGAACATGTTCTGGCTGGAGTAAATGTGTTTGCAGGCAAGAAGACAGAGGGATTTGAAGAGGTAGACAGAAGCCCTGTGAGCCTTCTTAACAGGGCTGAATTTTGGCAATTGGAGCCACTAAAGAAGTTAAAGAAAAGAATGAAATGGCCAAACTTACATTTTAGGGGGAAATTTCTGACAGAGGATAGATGGGTTGGAAACAACAGGGAGGTATTGTAGCAATGGAGGCAAGATAAAATGAGAGGCCTAACCAGAGCAAAGAAATTATAATGGGCAGGAAAAAGAGATTCTGGAAGCAGAGTCAACCAAATCCAAGACTGGGAACCAAATCTATGATAGGAAAGGAGGTGATGAAGGTAAAAGAATCAATAGGATACGTTCCAGGCTTGAGTGAATAGATGGATGGTGGCATCAGTAACAAAGATAGAAACACAAAGATAGAAAACACAGGAGGAGGTACAAGTTTTGGGAAGTCATTAATGACTCAACGTGATGACATGTTGAGTTGAAAGTATCTGTGGAATATCCTAGTGACGGTGAGCAAATAAATATTGAGGAATGTGACTTTCAGGAAATTTGAGCAGCCCAGTTTTTCCCAATAAGAAAATGTACATGAAAAGTCAATTTATAAAGAGGAAGCTGTTTGTAAGCAGGAAATCAAACCGGTCTCGATGAGGCCATTAGGGTGGGTCCTAATTCAACTTACTGGTGTCCTTATAAGAAGAGAAAATCTGGACACACAGAGAGACACCAGGGATGCACCTGCACAGAGGAAGACCATATAGGCAGCCACCTGCAAGCCAAGAAAAGAGGCCTCAGGAGAAACTAAAACTGCTAAAACTAAACCTGGATCTTGGACTTTCAGACTCCAGAATTGTAAGAAATAAGTTTCTGTTGTTAAAGCCACTCAATTTGTAGTACTGTGTTATGACAGCCCTAGAAAACTAGTACAGACATTATTCTAGCCTTATGCACCACCTGCATGATAAAGATATGCTTGCCAGGAGGACCAACCCTTTTTCCCAGAGCACGCTGAAAACCCATGTTAACATCTTATTCTTGGGGCTTCATTTTTCTTAGCGCTATGCTGTCCATCCTATAATTTCTACAGCGAATGTAAACTAAAAGTTAGCTTTCTTGGGCTTCCCTGGTGGCGCAGTGGTTGAGAGTCCGCCTGCCGATGCAGGGGACACGGGTTCGCGCCCCGGTCCGGGAAGATCCCACATGCCGCGGAGCGGCTGGGCCCGTGAGCCATGGCCGCTGAGCCTGCGCGTCCGGAGCCTGTGCTCCGCAATGGGAGAGGCCACAACAGTGAGAGGCCTGCGTACAGAAAAAAAAAAAAAAAAGTTAGCTTTCTTAGTCACATTTACATTCTAGGTTTCTTCCTGAAGACTGCACCCAAGATACTTCTACTGAACTTCAGTGTTTATAAAATGGCTGAGACTCCTGTTTTCTCTGAGCATATATT
The DNA here is from genome assembly GCF_003676395.1 of Aethalodelphis obliquidens. Lineage (NCBI taxonomy): Eukaryota > Metazoa > Chordata > Mammalia > Artiodactyla > Delphinidae > Aethalodelphis > Aethalodelphis obliquidens. The sequence goes on from NW_020837983.1 coordinate 16,918,171, forward strand.
ATTTCTTCACCTGATGAATCTCATTGCTATTTCATAACTTTCTTGTCAAAAGGTAACCTTATTTCACAGGATTCCATAAAATTGCCCAGCTGACCACCCACATTTCCATCTGTATCCCTGCAATGAGCTGGAGCCCTGATTTCCACTCAGAAAAAGCATATAGTTGTTCAAGTTATCAGTGAGAAGAATTTTAGAGGCATAATTTAAAGGACTGAAATAAATCTACCCCAAACTAATTATTCTTTAATTTCTGTAGATTCAAACTTCACATCAGGTGCTATCATTTAAACATGAAAATATGAATAAGCTTAAAAAAACTTTTTCCAATAGACCATATTTATAACAGCCTGTTGGTCACTTTGAAGAAGAGTCTATCCTTGTTTTATGATTTATAATCAGATATTACTAGACAAATTATTTATTAAATAAGTAAATATTCATTAATTTCTGAGTCTGGCACTGTGCTAGGTACTGGGGTTACAGACAAACATGCCCTCCACTCCTTGAACCCTTACAGGCTATATGGGGGGAAAGAAAGGGGAATCATTAAAAGGTTTTATGAAGATACTTGCCTTATATACCTTAGGTCCATTTATACCTTGGCAAAACATTAGGCCTACTTACAGCATCTTTAATGTAACTTCAAACATACAATGCAGAAAAAGCAGCTATTGGAAAGTAAAAGTGCTCTTAGAGCTTATGATGCTAGGAGAATGCTGATGATTATAATTGTAAAAGTTATTTTATACTGTAGCTTTTATCACTAGAGATTCAAAACGTCAGTATTGGGAAAAACATCTCTGGTGTTATGGGCTGAATTGTGTCCCTCCCTAATATTCATAGTTTAAGGCCTAACCCCAAACCTCAGACTGCGATAAGGCCTTCAAAGAGGTGATTAAGTTAAAATGGGGCCATTAGGGTGGGCTCTAATCCAATCTTCTTATAAGAAGAGGAAATTTGGGGGCTTCCCTGGTGGCACAGTGGTTGAGGGTCCGCCTGCCGATGCAGGGCACACGGGTTCGTGTCCTGGTCCGGGAGGATCCCACATACCGCAGAGTGGCTGGGCCCGTGGGCCATGGCCGCTGGGCCTGCGCGTCCGGAGCCTGTGCTCCACAACGGGAGAGGCCACAACGGGGAGAGGCCCGCGTACCGCAAAAAAAAAAAAAAGAAGAAGAGGAAATTTGGACACACAGGGACAACCATGTGAAGAGAGAGGAGGAAAAGGGCAGCTACCTGCAAGCCAAGAGAGGCCTCAAAGGAAATCAATCCTGCCAGCACCTTGATTTTGGACTTTCAGCCTCCAGAACTGTGAGAAGATAAATTTCAGTTGTTTAAACCACCCACTCTATGGTAGTTTGTTGTGGCAGCCCAAGCTAAGACAACACGTATCTGAAGGCAAGGCAAGGCAAGATCTGTAAAATGCAAACCAATTTGATAGTTCAGCCATTGTGTAATTAATTTGAGCACTGCCATATGTAAGATACTCAGATAATTCAAGCCAGCCCATGGATTTTTTTCATACAGCACACTTTTTTATAATTATGTCCTGCTGTTTAAACAATAATAACTTGTAAAGAGTGTAAAAATGTTTTCACTAGATGCCCTTATCAGTTCAAAATCTGTAACATTTAATGTATCAGTTCCTGTCACTGTGGTCCTTCATTTCAATACTTAATAAAGTATTCAGCCATCTTCCCTCAGTCTTCTCAATGAACCACAATCATTTTTGGCACATATGCAGAACAGATCAAACTTTCTTGAATTAATAAAATTAAGTCTGTCAGATTTAGGCCAATTGGGTATTAAAGTCAAACTAGACCAAATACTGGCTGAGCATAGTTGCAGCTTGTATAGATCAGATTTGGCATAAAATTCAGTTTGTGATGTAATGTAAATTGTCAAAGTGATACTGCTTCAATTTTGTGTGGTTTATTTTAAAAGTGATATCTATCATACAGAAAAATAAAGCTTAATGTGAAAATAACTACTTAGAAGAACAATAGAATGAGAGTGTAAGTTGAGCATCCATTAAGAACTGGCATATGGTTCCGCATAATAACCTAGGATTTCATTGTTTCCATTTGGATTGAACAGAAAAAGAGAGAAGGCTGAAGATGCTACCTTCACTTTTCTTTTACGTGAGAATTAAAAAAAAAATTTTTTTTTTCACTTTAGGACTAGTCACCTTTTATTCTCTTAAGTAAGAGTAGAATTTCCATTGCATTTTTTGTAATGGGGGAAAAAAAAAATCCTGACATGACTGCCACAACATGACTGTGTCAAAATAAGCTCCATTAACTTAGTATCATTAAAATATGTATGCCATTTTTTGACAAATTCAATATTGGAGTTTTAAACATCAAATTCATATAATAGCCACCATTTCAGTGAATTAATATTCTTGTCAAAGTACCCTTTGGCCAAAACCAGAAAACAAAATTCCAAATGTTCTATAGGACAATTTTAAGATACATATTATAAAGGGACAACTGAGTGAATATTTTTGGTCTAAACCTCTAAACTAAAAAGTGTAGAGAAAATATGGACTAAAATTCAACACAAATAGCCATTTTTCTAATTGCATTAGAAAGCTAGCTATTCACATGTTTACCATTTTCAGTTAATGCACAATTTCCAGGTAAATTTATTTTCATAGTTTCATAAAGTTTCTTTAAGCATGACTTCAGACAATAAAAATCACTAATTTTGAGGCCTAATTAAAATAATAAAAATGTTTATTATTTTAATAATACTCAAGTATATTAAACTTTCAAACTACTATACTATTAGTTCATTCATTCATTCAACAAAGTATTTTGGCATGCCTGTTACCTATGGGTCAGTGATTCACAAACAGGCATGGTCACCACCCACATAGAGCTTATGAAATAAGAGATTTCATAATTAAACACAAAGTGGTAAATATGATGTGCCAGAGCAATTTGCAAATACTTAAATATATTCTCTCATTCAATCCTCATAATAGGTTATTACTAGTTTCAGCCCAATTTTTACTCAAGAAACTGAAGCATAAAAAGTTAAGTAATAGCCTAAGGTCATACAGCCTATGAGTGGCAGAACTGGGATTTGAATCTCCACACTCTGGTTCTAGAGCTTATATTTTCAACTACTGTACTGCACACACTTTTCATCTATAACATTGCAAACTGTGATGAATGATATAAAGAAAAATACCATCTACAAAAAAAATGTATACACAAAGCCAAATTTAACTTGGAGCTGTCAAGGGAATCAAGAGCATTGATTTTGAAGCTGAGACTTGACAGACAACTGAAGATAGAGAGGAGACAGTGGTGGGAGGCATGGGGGTAGTGTTTCAGCAGAATGAATAGCATGTCCCAAGGTGCTGGTATTAAAAAAAAAAAATAGAGTTTACTTGGTTGAGCATTTTTTCCCCAATCTTTGTATTACAAGAGCCACGATGTTTTTTATATTTCAATCAAAAAAATGGCTTCAAACTTTTAAAGCAGAGGGAAAGAAGAGTTGAAAAAGATTTTAAAGAACAATTTATTTATTTAATTATTTTGGCTGCATTGGGTCTTCATTGCTGCATGCAGGCTTTCTCTAGTTGTGGCGAGCAGGGGCTACTCTTCGTTGTGGTGCTTGGGCTTCTCATTGTGGTGGCTTCTCTTGTTGCAGAGCATGGGCTCTAGGCGCTGGGCTTCAGTAGTTGTGGCACGTGGGCTCAGTAGTTGTGGCTTGAGGGCTCTTGAGCACAGGATCAGTAGTTGTAGAGCAGGGGCTTAGTTGCTCTGTGGCATGTGGGATCTTCCTGGACCAGGGCTTGCACCCATGTGCCCTGCATTGGCAGGCAGATTCTTAACCATTACACCACCAGGGAAGTCCTAAAGAACAATTTAAAAAGTGCTTAAGAACACAGCAGATTGCAAAAATGCTTTGCAGGGTACAAAGATTTCTGATACATGAAAAACTACTGGAAAAAAATGATCATTTTCAAATGCATTTCCAGCAAAAAGCCATCTTGAACCAAATTTTATCCCACCAAATTGTATGTTTTCAATTCTGTCGTTGTAGTCAGGAAAAGCTGCCAGGCAGAGGGATCAATGCAGGCAAAAAATAAAGGCATAAAACAGCATGGTTTTCTCTCTGAACTGCCAAGAAGTCGGACTTGGCTGAGATGTACGGTGAGGTATGGGGAGGAGCTCTCAGGGAGCAAGAGAGCTTCCCAGGATGGACAGGGAAGTAGGAACCAGATTGCGGAGGAAATTATCAATCATACTAACAGTTTTATCCTTTAGGTAATGGAAAACCATTAAAAAGTTTCAAGTAGAGATTTGCATTTTAGGAAGCTCTAAGAGAACTGGAAGCTGAGAGAAATGTGAAAACTAGATAAAATAAAACCAGACTATCCAACATGCCAGCATTTAAAATTCTCTGTTAATTGATAAAATGGTAAATTCATAATGTTACTAATGGCAGAATGAAGTATAAGGAAAGATAAAAAGATAAAAACACGTGTATTACAACCTTGATATCGAATATATTTTATTTTTTTGAAAGGTAATCAACATAGACTCTATATGGTGACATCAAAGAACCTGATGAGCTAACATATGTAAAAGCACCCAGAACATGCCTGAAATATAAAAGAGGCTTAATAAATACTATAACATTTCATTTGATAAGTTCCATTACCAGCTATCTCCCAAATAGTAGTATTATTTATACTCTCTGTATGGAGAAAGGTACCATTATAAGAGAGATCAAAGCAATAAATTCAAAGTGAAAACATTTTAATTTATTTTGTAATTTGAAAGCGTTCATTGCACTGATTATTTGTGTGTTTAGTAATAACAAGGCAAGAGTCACCATTATAGATGACTAATAAAAACCTGCTGTATAGCACAGGGAACTCTACTCAATACTCTGTAATGGTCTATATGGGAAAAAAATCTAAACAAAAAAAGAGTGGATATATGTATTTGTATAACTGATTCACTTTGCTGTATACCTGAAACTAACCCAATATTATATATCAACTATACTCCAATAAAAATTAAAAAATATATAAAACCATGTCTTAACCATTTCTTCTCTTCAGACTTAATACCAATTCATCAAGACTCTGCTCTAGACCTCAAAATAACTACTCATTGTCACTTTTGGGAAAAAATTCCAACAATGGCATTCTCTGAATTGAACTCCTATGTCTAAAAAATAACTTCAGGATCCAAGTAAAAGAAGCTGGAGTGGGAGGTAAAGAAAATATATGTCAAGCACTCTAACAGTTATTAACGCCCCTCACTTTACTCTAGCAACATCCCTATAAGTTATCCCTGTTTATGTCGATGGCGAAACTAACACTCAAAGAGATTGTGTGACACACTTCCCTCTGCAAGCAGGTGGATGGAGTGAAAGAGCTTAGGCTTTGGAATCAAACGCCTCTAGGTTTCAATCTCATTCTTTCCTCTATCTACACCACCTTTCCAGGGAGAAGACCTTATCTTAGTTACTCTTTTATCTCCGCATCTAACAGATCAAATGATTCAGAAGAGAAGTTTAATCAATATTGAATAAAATAACGATGGAAGGAAATTTCATAATGTAGCAACTGAGCTCATTTTTAGAAAAGAGTTCAGTGCACAATAATTTATGAATTCCACACATAATTAGGAATTCATTTCTACATGTATCCTGGAGATAGCTGTAAGGAGGAACAATTGTTAATTAAAATGATCCAGAAAAAGGATGAAGTAAGTCAAATGAATAATGGAAATTGACCTATACTTCCCAAATAATCAAAAAATAAAAAAGGAGACGGACTTCCCTGGTGGTCCAGTGGTAAAGAATCCACCTTACAATGGTGGGACGCGGGTTCGACCCCTGGTCAGGGAACTAAGATCCCACATGCCGCGGGGCAACTAAGCCCACGCACCACAACTACTGAGCTCACGCACCTCAACCAGAGAGCCTGCGTACCACAAACTACAGAGCCCATGCGCCCTGTAGCCTGCGCACCACAACTAGAGAGAGGAAAAGCCCACACACCACAACTAGAGAGAAGCCCACGCATGGCAATGAAAGATCCCATGTGCTGCAACTAAGACCTGATGCAGCCCAAAATTAAACAAATTAATTAATAAAAATAAAAAGGGAGAAATATTTTTTACAAAGATGTGGCAGCAACTGCTAGTTGTTCCCCAATCCTTGTTTTCCCATTTTTCTACTACAATAGAACTTTCCAATTTTAGCTAACTATATGGCTCCCTGGAATAGCAATCACATTTCCCTATTTTTCCTCTTATCTAAGTGTAGCCACACGATTGAGGTCAGGCCAAGAGAATGTGAGGGAAAGTGATGTGTGCAGCTTCTAGGATAGGTCCTTAAAGTGATGGGGTGTGTCCTTTCTGTCACTTTTTCCATTCTGCTTTCTGGAATGTAGATATGATGCAGCATCATCTTGGACCATGAAGCTGAAGACAACAGCACCTATGCGATACATGATAAAGCAACAAGATGGAAGGAGCCTGGGTCCAGTTCTGGAGCTAAGCAGCCATGCCAGTCTTATACCACTTAACTTCAAACTAGTAGGTGAGAGAAACATAAGCTTCTATCTTGCATAAGCCACTGTCATTCAGGGTCCCTGTTACATGACACTGAACCCAAATGCTCATTAATACCCATGGAGACCATGGTGGCAGGGTTCTTGTGGACTGGCTCATTCTCTCTTCCAATCTCAGGATTTCTTTCCTTCTAATAACATGGAGGCCAGGAAATCATTCACTGTGAATCAAAAATCAGCTTACATCTTTAACTGGGCAAGATGACTCTTGGAAGTACTCCTAAGTTCACTGAAACATTTCTTTTCAAAAACTGGAATGTCATTTTAGTCAAATAGCTTTTTTTCTTTCGGTGTGACAAAAACAAAATATGCCAAAATATATAACATATCCGATTCTTATTTTGAAAAAAGTGAGATCAAAAGGCATATCTAAATCTGACTTTCTTTCACTTTCTCTCTCTTCTTCTTTCTTTCTCTTTCTTCCTTATTTTAAATCTATAGAGGACCCAAGACTTTGTGAACTAAGTTGGTCAATGTCAAAACAAATTTTAAGCCACTTTGCAAATGACCAGGGGTTAGGCACATCCAGTGTCCCAGATCAAGTAGGACTGTCTTTACCTATTCTTTTAAATCTACTCTAGCTTCTGTCTAAGTTCTATGTATATCAAACTTTTTAGTAGAAATAAAACTCAGCTGAATACCAAAATGTCTACGTTTTGAGCATTTTGCCTGCTATTTAAAGGGATATGAGTTTTGAAAAATTCAATAAAATAACTCCCAGTCATGTCTCTTTATTACAATATTGGAGCTCTGCAACCTACAAGCAATTCACTTAATCCCGCTAAAGCTTGGTTTTTTGACCTATGAAGTGAGGACCGTACTGTACTTGACTCAGGATTGTAACATGAAACACTAATCAAGCACCTAGTAGAGTGTCTGGCACATTAGAGAAGCTAAGTAAATATCAACAGTTATTTAAATTATTATTGCAATTGTTATTTGCCACAGACATTTGCAGTTTCTGTGCTCTAAAAACTGATCTCCTTGTAGGAAGATGATATTCTTTGACTGCGCACCATCTGCTCTGGTTGTTTAGTACAAACATGTTTATGCTGAACAATCTATATATTTGCAAAGCGTCTGGACAGGGTCTAGAATTAGCCTACATCCATAAAATATAATGAATTAATAATGCAAAGTAAATTTCTCAGTTAACTCTTTAATTTTAGCTGCTTGAAATTCATACCAAATCCACATGGGTCTTCTTGTTGAATAATAATCAAACCTATACTCACTTGATTATTATCTATTTTGTTCATTAACAGAGTACCTTTCATTATTAATAAAATTTTATTACTACTCTGTTTATTTTGCATGATTCTAAAAGACCATTTGAGGGAATATTTAAATTCCTTGTGGCTTTTCACAATTATGATAGGGTAAATGTTCATATATATACATGTATGTGTATATATATGTGTGTGTGTGTGTGTGTGTATATATATATATATATATATATATATATGATATGTGAGTGTATATATATATACCATGTAGTAAAATAAAAGTTTCTAATAAATACTATGACTTCAGAGGAAAAACAAGAATATTCATCCTTTGTGTCACTGACAGCTATGAGCCCAAAATAAAATCTAACAATTGCATAATGGTAAAATCCACAGGAAGTGCACTTTTTAAAGGCATGTATCAAATAAGAATGAGAAGATGGTGTAAGGCAGAAACACATTTGTGAAACAGACACTGTCATACAACACGTTTAACAATTGTACACTCTTAAATCAACTCTGGGGTCAAAGAAGATCTCAAATGTAATTCAAGGGTTAGAAATTGTTTCCAACTAGATAACAATGCTCGCTTCATCTTCATTCTGTGCCTACAAAAAATTATATAGTATTTTCTCTGCAGATTATCCACATTCATTTAACACTCTACAATTCCCTTCCCCCACCTTTATACCCTTCCCACCCCGTCCAAGACAGACCTAGAAAAGAATAAATTTCCTTAACTGAATAAAATAAAGTAAAACTTAACCTTATGTCCTGATTGTTTCTTTTAAAGTGCTGAACTACAGCCATTTTGCTTAATTTCTTTTCAAATCATTTATATTTGAATATGGTTAACACATGATATTTACAATATAAAAGGACTTAAAATACCAGATTTTAATAATCCGTAGGTGGCTCTATGCAAAGCAGATGTTCTATTATGCTTTCCAGATTCTAGCTGTAAGCACAATTAGTTTAAAGACAGTGCTTACGTATCATTTTAGTACATTTCAGGACATAGTTAAAACTACGTTAGAGAAAAGCGAAAATGAACAAAAGCCAGGACTACTTAACTGCAAAGAGAATTGCCAAGAAAGATTAAGTTCACGTATGTTATGCCAACAATAGGCAGAACTAAAAAGCAACTGTAACCAAATGACAACCAAAAGCAACTGTAACCAAATGACAAGCTCTTAGAAGAGCTTGCTTGGTGCACTGTAACAACACCAAGAATGATAAAATACCAACTTTGTTCACAGCTTTGCACTCTGCACGCCTTTGGCAAGGTTTCAACCCAGTTATTAGTTATTCCAGTATCTTCAGACAACCTAAAACGCCAGTCTACACTTTTGGAAAATGACAACCTGATATAACTCAGATTGAGTAGTTTCTATCCAATTTGCTAGAGAAGACAATTTCTACATTTCAAACAATACTAATTGTTTTCTATGTTCACATCAAATTCTATGTCATCATCAAATTCAGTTCCCAACTTACCAACAACCTGGTTATATGACCTAAGCAAAGTTTACATTGAATCCATTGTACTGAGTTTACCTTAGTGTCACAACCCTTATTACACTCAGTATCCAGTAGCATTTTCTCAAGGCAGAGAACACAGATAAGCTGTTAATGCATAAATATAAAAGAATACCACCTTCAGATCAACCAAGTGACACAGATGAATCACTCATTGTTTGCAAAGTATAGGGCTAGCTCCTTACAAACAAAACTGAGGTAATCAGAAATGGAAAATCAAATATGCAAAATGACTCACTAATAACCTTTCCTCTGGATTTTCACCCTTGGGTTTCCCTAGCAATATATTACACTTACTTTCTAAACTGCAGTAGAAGGAGAAGCCCATTCAGTTTTACGTTAAACACAACTTACAGAAATTTCAGTTTATGTTTATTTACTTGGCCAATTTCAATGCATCTGTCTACATAAGAATGGAGTAAAACTGAACACAGACCTTAGATTGCTTCATGTTGAATTTTATAAAATCATTAGTATTTACCAATTTTTGACCTACAAAATGACAATGTCATGTAGTTCAACCTGTAAAACTGTTTTGTAACTTGAACGTACCGTTTCATAAAATCAGTAACCTGAAAACTTTTACATTTAGTTCAGTGGCATTGAATATTTATACAGTTGATTTGATTACTTTAAAATGATATTTCATTTAAAAAATAGCAAGAGACAGAAAGTTGGAGAATACGTAAAAAGTAAGGAGGTTATACTCTCCTCTGAAGTGAAAGTAAACCCATGTGGTGCATTCAAGAAAGCATCCTCTTTCTAAGCTACAAGCTGATACTACTAAAGACTAGTTTTTTAACAGCTCACTTTCAAAAGCATTTCCTTTTGCCCAGTGGTGCAAGGGATGGCAGGAGGTGATAAAATAAATATAAAGTGTTATGTGCTGACCCGTCATCTCTTAGGGACCAAATTTTAACTAAGTTCATAGATTCATCCCCTCTTAACTCAATTACCACTGAAAAATGACTACACAAACACACACACACACACACAAAATAGTCACTTGAAGTTAACCGAAGCCTCAGAACCACACAGCCACAAAAATGAATTCCTCCTCTAAGTTCACAAGACATCATCCTCCTGCTGGATCCTAAAGTGCATCTGACTAAAAGGCCCACCTGGATGTACCTGCAGTTTGAGGATAAACAGATGATTAATCAGTCAGAAGAACAATAAAAACTCTCTCCAGAAAAGGGGGAAAATGAGCATATTTTTCTGGCAAGAACATAGAGATGTTTATGTTATTGATCAGGCTTCCCTAACGGAGTAGGTTTTGCTTGGAGGTGGTAGTGGCTGTTCACAGGTAATATTGAGAGCGCTGCTGAGTGCAGCACCTTAGCCTTTAACAAAAACAAAATCAAGTTGTTCTATTAGTGTGCACACCTGAAGGTGCTTTCCAACCGGTAAAGTGCTTTGTAAAAAGTTGATGATCTATGTTAGATAGTTCTCTGATTAGAAAGAATTTATTGCAGATTTTCTACTGCAATACAGCTGATATTTTGGTAGCAGGATCAATAGTTTGCAAGTGTCCAATTGTCTTTTAGGATTAGCAAAAAGAACTCTGAGGATAGGTTTTAATTGCATGCTAAACCAAATCGTTTCAGCTAACCCATTAGCACCCATCACTACCAGGCTTTGTTTATTTTACTTGTTTATTGTCTCTCTCCCTCTCCTAAAAGGTAAGCTCCATGGTGGCCCTGGGCTGTCTCATTCATTGCTGGCTGTTATCTCTAGTGCCCAAATAATATCAGACACTTAGGAGAGAATAAATATTGCTGAATTAATTAAGTAATGAAAATTATAGTACTAACACTGGTAATACCATCGATCCACACAAAAACACAAAATAAGAGTGATTTCTTGTTTGTATTTATTATTTGTCCCTTCCTAATACCATTTCCACAAATTTTACAAATTTTTCAGATATTTGGCCCAATTTCACAGCTGGGTGATGAGTAACAAGAAAACATTCATAAAGCACTTTGAATTTCTGCCATAAAGCATTCTATGTAAATAAAAGAGGACCTATATGGTTGACAGAATATGCACTTTGTGTTCATTCATTTATAAATCAAAATTTACTGCGTCTCCACAGTGTAATACACACTTTCACACAAATTATCATTATTAGTCTTTATTAGATCCTGTAGTAGACAGTATGCTTCTAGGTTTAGAGATTAGGAGCAAGGCTTATACTGGTTGAGCATATTAAATAACTAGGATTTGAACCTACTCTAATCCAGTATTTTGTCATAACCTTGTTTTCTTATTTCTATTTTTTCATCCCAGCAGACACTTTAATGCTTGTTACTTTCCCGTCTGCACAGGTAACATGCTGTGGCAATGGGGAAGACTCATTCATAGAAAGATCTACGCACTCGCTTTCTTGGCATCCAGGGCTTTGCCCATTCATCTCAGGACAGCTTCTGCTCATCCTGGAAGAGGATGCAGCCGCCACGCTGGTTTTGCATCCTCAAGAGATGCTCTCGCCCTGTGCTTCTCCTTGACCAACGCGAGGAAGAAAAGGCCCACGCCCTCCAGATCCGCATCTTCGCAGTGGAAAGAGACGCTGGGAGAGAGGTAGGTGCAGGAGGTCCGCAGACGCTGGTGGATAGGCGGTTGACGGCAGCCTTCACCTCAGTGGAATAATTCTGACAAATGTGGGAGCTCGTGGTTGGTTGGCAAAAAGAGCTAACCACAAACAACGGTGTTGCTTGGTCCCTAAGGCAGGGAATGGTAGAGATGATATGGAGGTTGTGACTGGAGAGGAGGATGGAGGGCGGAGGGAGGCTGGAATAAGCGGAGTCCTGGGTCTGTTCGGTTCCAACCAAACACTGTTGATGCAGGAGCCAGATGTGCAGGACCACCGGGAGAGAGGCCTCCATTTCTTTAGCAGATATTAAAACATGTCACCAAGGCTTCCATCTTAAGTGAGAAATCAATGTTTGAAGAACTCCCTTTTCTGGATGTGAAAAAGGTTTGGAATTTAGAAATAAAATCCTCCCAGCAATAGAGCAAGATTTAGCATACTTCATATACGTCTATGAAAAAGGGAAATTAAGGAGAAAAGGATTATGAGTTTTTCATAAAGGTTTTCGTGACTTCAAACTTCCTTTTATATTCTGTAAGTTATCATAGGTCATGGTGTCAAATCTACCAATATCTAAGTCAAAATGTTGAAATTTCTTGTGTCTGTATCACTTCAAGGGGGTCCACTAAACACAATCCTTCTTCCCTGCCTGGATTCTGGATCAACTGAAATGTAAGGCAGGGAAGAGGATTGATGAAAGCCATAATATTACCGTTATTACCAAGAGAGGTAGGTTGGAAAATATAGTGTATATCTGCAGGCAAATGTGATGCTGAACTCTAGAATTAAAATCCCGAGATGGGCAGGAAGAGCCTGTGTTCCCCAAAAGGGCATTTCCATCCCACTGTCTCTCAGAGGGATTTAGTAGTTTGAGTAACTGGGAAATTAAAACCAAGAGTTTGACTTCTCTGATATGAAGCAGCTGAGAAGTCCTGCTCTCTGCCTGCAGTTCACTCAAAAGGAATAGAGGACAGCTGAGTGAAGCCTGCCCAGTTCTGTCTTCCATTGTGACAGGTATTTTGATCTATTACCTGCCCAGGGGCAATGACTAAGGTGTCAATCTTGAGCGCCTTTCAGAATCACCCAGAGGACTTGTCAAACCCCAGATTGTTGGGCTCCACCCACAGCAATATTGATTTGCATTTCTGATGAGTTCCCAGGTGATGCTGATGCTGGTGGTTGGTGGGGGAGGGAAGGAGGACACGCCATACTTTGAGGCCCACTGGCACAGAAAGTGGTAAAGAGCATCCCATTTCATCAGTGATGGGCGCAGGGGCAGGCACCCAGTGGTGACACGTTTGCTGGATTGGATTGAATATTAATATGTTGCTTGATTTCATGCTAACTAGCGTGTGAAAACAATTTTTGAAAAGATTTTATATATGTCAGTCTTGAACTTTCACCCATTTTTAAAACTAAACTTCGTATCATCTTCATTTGAAGTTCTTAATTCTTATTCACCACTTTCCAGAGCAGACTGGATATGAATCAGGAAAGACTTGAAGCTATAATGCTGCAAACATGCCTATTTTTGTACAGTTTCCTTCTGAAAGTACCAGAAATTCTCCCCAAAAGGGCATTTCCATCCCACTGTCTCTCAGGGGGATTTAGTAGTTTGAGTAACCAGGAAATTGAAACCAAGAGTTTGACTTTTCTGATATGACTCTAAAACATTTGAAGGCTTACTTATCTTTTCTCATCTAGCAACTCCTTCTATGTATGTTCCCTCAAGCTATAGATAAATCTTTCATTCACCATTTCTAAATTACATTCAGACTTTTCACAAATTCAGAGAAAATTTCCATTCTCAGTTTTGCAGTGAATTAAAAAAAAACAATTAGGCTATATTAAATGAAAGGTGATCTAGCTAACAACACTTCACAAATTTCAGGTCCTAAATAATTTAAAAGAAACCAGGATTTTGAAAGGAGAGAAATGTTACAACTGCAACATGAATCCAGAACGCAGAAATGATACAATAGGTTCACAGGGTTTTATAGAGTTATAGAAGCTTATTTGAAGGAATTCTTTTTAAAGAACTTTGTGTAGAGCCGGAATAAACTGAATTCTATGAGCCACTCCTTGACTGCCCCCTACTGGGTAAATTTCGAAGTGCTGACCGGAGTATAGTACTTGGATTTAAGATTTTACTGAAAACATTTGCAGTGAGTTTTTTTTATAGGTTTTCAGGTTTTATGGAAGGCTTGTGTGATCCTTATTTCCTATATCTCTGTACAACCAAAAGTGATTTCTTTCAATTATATTTAATCCTTGATGATACATATCTTGACTTCTCATTTGTACTAGTCACTTTGTCTAAGGGGTTTTCAATAATGATAATGAAAGCATTGCACTCAGGGATAACCACAGACAAGAAATTCAGTGTATTGCACCTTCAGAGAGGAAGCCATCCCTTCGTATACTTCAGTGAAAGACATAATTTTCTGAATGCAGGGGCTATCACAGGCTGTAGAGTTGATTTTTGGTAACAAGTGCTTTGCATGTCATTTTATCATTTTATACCTCAATTTATCTACACTTATTGATAGCAACTAAATATGGACTTATAAAAAAATGTATTGGAAACTAAGTTGCTTTTTTAAGGTTTAAGGGAATATCAGTAAGATGACAAGTCTTCTTAAATATTTGGGGGATGGCAGATGTGGGAGTTAAGTTTAGGTAGTTAATGTGGATTTACGTTTTAAAGGTCTTACCATAATTCTTGTATCCTGAGTTTCTTGGCCTGTGAACTGAGATTGTGGGTGGGAACAGTTTAGGTATAGATAATGTCTTATAAGCCAGGCCCATTTGTCTCCCGTGTTCACTTGTCACAAGAATTAAAGCAGAAGGGCTGATTTAGCTTCCAGAAGAGGAAGTTGCTAGGGCAAAGTTGCAACCCTACCCATTATCGGACAAGGTGTTTCTGCAGAATAAAAATCCAAGATTTTACAAAGGATAGAACTTGCACTAGAAACCTGAGGGTCTAAAGTAATGTAATGAATCTAAATAAATCTAAGCTCACATCACATTGAGTGTCAAGACTTCAGTTTTAGTCATTATTATTCTGGGGCTTCTCCTACCCTAGGTTCAGGTGAAGATCCCAGTAATCTTGTACAGAGCAAAATATTGGGACTGGCACCTTCAGTTATCCATCCTCCCTGGATTGCCCTGACTCTTATCCAACACCCAAGTCCATGTGTGCTCCCCACACTATGGGGAGGAGATGCAGGTCTCCACCGCTCCCAGAACCTGCAGCCTTCCTGCCCCCCAGTCTTGGAGAATCACTACTCTCAACACTTTCTAATCACCTCTCTCCTGCCCTTTCTGGGTCACCCATCATAATTTCCTTAATGAGTTCATGTTATCATTATAGCCAGGACGAAGGATTGTCTTCCAATGATTTCTGTGGGAAGGCTTGCCAGAGGACCTCCCTGGAGGCAGACAAACACCAAGGCAGGAAAAATGATGTAGAGAATAAATATAACTCTGTTTCCATCCTTTCTGATTCTTTCACAGAAGTCAAATTGAGAGTAGTATTGAAACATCAATAAATTATTCTGCAAAATTAGGGAGAAAGGAATGAAATGAGGAAGATATGAGGCTGGGAAACTGGAAGAAGATTTAGATAAAGTGCATCATTTCTTTGCATCTTTGTAATTCATTGTTTGACTTATTTATTTCTACTGCCATCTGCTGGTACACAGGAATTTCTAGTGCGCGGAACCAGAGGGAGAAAACTTAACCCTTTAATTTGTTGCAGCCTAAACAGATTGTAAGGTTTGAAGATAAGCCCCTTTAGGGAATCATAATCATAAAAGGTTAACAATAGAATACTAGCAATGCTTTAAATACAAATCAAGTTGTAATATACTGGGGTAGAGGTCTATAGAAAGAGGGAAGAGACAAAGAAGTGGATATTTACAATGCCAGGGGTCAGTAGGTTGGAGCCAGAATGCTGCTAACAGTTGGGAGACTTCATAAATGTTGTGAATACAGTGCTTCATAGGGTCTTCTGGGCTCCTATCGTTATTCATGCAGTTACGGAAGATAAAGTAATCCTGGAGTATATCTGAGCTGCTGAATACATGTTCCACTGAAGGCTTGCTCATCTCTCGCCCATTTTGCTCTTTACCTAAAACAGCATCATCTAGAGTTGAGGGAATCTTATTTTTTTAAGAAAAGCTGGACAACATCAGGCAGTGTAAAATCTCTCTTATATGCCACTGGGGGACAAATTAATGTATTCTACAGTCTGAAAATTAGACTCCATGCTGCACACAGTAGCCTGAATGTGCAGGACTGCCTTGATGCCAATCAGTGTATAGTCTTGAATTAATATACATCCAAAATCAAAACAAAGGAACAAAGCATTCTGCACAGAAGCGTGTTGTATATGTTCTTGACCATTTATGGAGTCAACACCTAGGCTATAAAAAGATTTCTTAAGATCCTGGATTCAGCAAGGGCTAAAATATTTAATGACAGAATGAACACCATCAGTGGTGCTCTTGAGAGATTTCAATTCCACAAAAGGAATCAACTGCTACTGAAGACACGGCTGTTGTATAACAGGTTAGGCAACTGTCTCAACATCACAAATGGAGAGATTTCTGAGATCATGATGAAGTTGTAGAGTTGATGATAAACTCATTCAACATTGCTACTTGAGTGAGTTAAATGTGGTATTTAGAGAATATAGCCAACAGACAATGAATTAGTCAATGCTTTTACTCACAAATAACTCCCAACTTGGACTAGCTTAGACAAAATGGGAATTTGATGGTTAACAGAATTCAGCTGAAGTTTATATAGACCAATCACAGGAAGATCAGGGATCTGGTTGGGCCTTAGAAACAGCTAAAATAAAGGTATTGCTTGGGTGCTTTCAGTGTTCATCAGCTGTGCTTCTCAATTCATAACAGCTTCATCTCTAGTATAGAAAGTCTTTCCTCACAGGAGGCATTATGTCCTCTAACAGCTTCCTAGATTTCCATGCCCACCACTCCTGCCACTAAAAATTCTTAGGGAAGATTATTGACTGGCTTGAATCGGGGGCCAATGTATGAACCAACCACCTGAAGCCACAGGTAACATGGAGTAACAGTTAAATCCTGATTGCCCAAGTGTGGTTCTGATACTTAGTAACTCTGGGATCTTGGAAAATCTACTCAATTTCTCTGTGTATCAGTTTTCTCAACTGTCAAGTGGGGATATAATAGTACCTAGTTTAGAAGTTTATAGTGGGAATTAAAAGGGACGTTACTGTGGGAATTAAAAGAGCAGTAAAGTGCTTAAAACTATGCCTGACACAAAATAAGCACTGTTTAAGTGGTTGTCTTCCTCCTAGAACAGCAGTTCTCAATCTTGGTCATATATTAGAATCATTCAGGAAACTTTAAAAAATACTTGGTGACTTGGTCTCATCACCAGATAATTGGTTTGGGAGTAGAGCCTAGTATCAGGATTTTTAATATGCTTCTCAGAAAATTCTATGTGCATCCAGGATTGAGAACTGTTGCAGTAGATTATAAACTCTTTTGATGGAGGGATTTTATGTCCACCATTCAATCTTCAGTGCTTAAAACCATGCCTGGCACACAAAAGATGCTGAAAAGTATTTGTTGAATAAGATAATGAAGCAGCTATAGAAACTGCTATATCTAGTTGAATTAAGTCCGGTGTGTGTGTGTGTGTGTGTGTGTGTGTGTGCGTGTGCACACGTGTGCACATGTGCATGCTCACACATATATACACACACACACTACATTTATGAAGAATACTGGGCCTGCTACAGATTGCAATACTCTACACAACAGAACTTTAAGTCTAAATGCTATTCAAAATACACAGGCAGATATCTCTTCCCTCGTGTTATCAAAATGGGCACAGCCGTGTACATACATGCATGTCTTCTGTTTTAAACCTTTCAGCGACTTGCAACTGCATTAAAAAAAAAGTTTCAGGCAATTCTCATTAGTCATGGTGGATAGGTTCTACAGAGTCACCAGGAACAGTGAGTCAGTGAATATGGAACCATTCTCCTAGGCAATAAACAGGGTTAAGTTACTACAAGCCTGTAGTCTCAATATATGTGTATATATTGGGGGATTACTACTCCCAAGCCTTTTTATACTGTTAGCTGCATTAAAAGCACCTTGCTCTGATGAATTCAGTGACAAACCAAACTGAAGGAGTCTGTGTGGGTAGAGAGAGTATTACATGACAAAGTGACTAGAGAGCATCAAGTGGTATGACCAGGCCAAATTTGATACGAATGAATTTACCATAGCTTTAGAAAATTCATGGTCAAATATTTCTCCACTTCCCATGAGATAAGGTCATGATCAAGAAGAATAATTTTGAGTTATTCCTTCTCTCTATGAGATAAACTGTGGGATAGAGTTACATAGAAGTTGCATGACAAAATTCAATTCCAGGGATTGATTTCCAACTTTCTGAAAAAGCAAAACATGCAGAGGAGTCTGCTTTAAATGACAACATTATTGCTCAGATGACTGGGTTATGCTTCACATAACTTGGCTATACACGTTTGAGATAAATATTACCTATATGAGGTATATATGTATGTTTATGTGTATATAAGTATGTATATAGATATATGTGTGTGTATATATAGGTATATATATATATATTTTTTAATATTTATTTATTTATTTTGGCTGAGCTGGGTCTTAGTTGCGGCATGCAGGATCTAGTTCCCTGACGAGGGATCGAACCCAGGCCCCCTGCATTGGGAGCGCAGAGTCTTACCTGCTGGACCACCAGGGAAGTCCCAGTATATAGATTTTTATATATTTTAAGACTAGTTATAATTCCCAATTGTGTGAATCATTTTACAAGTTGAAGAAAACCAAAAGTTAAGACAGAGAACCTGTAGTCCATATGTGTGTGTCTTTACCGTTTTAGGAAGAAACACAAACAATGAGTCTGGCTTTTACTTTTTTCATTCAGTAAGCTATTTGGACGTAAGATGTGTGCTTTCCTCATTAAGACCTTATTGTCCTTAGCTTCTATTTTGGAATCTGCTGCCAGGAAATGGATTTCTAATTACCTTTGTGACCAATAAAGAAAGGTTTAGAAAACCAGATGTTAAACTAGGAACTAATTTCCGCACAAAGAACATGTATAGAAAGATGAATATTCCAAGTTTTTCACCTTGTCAATGTTCAAACAAAATCATTCAAATTTGTCTTCAGTAAATGTGCACTTTATGTTCTTTGAGTGGTGAGGAAAATAGTCAGTCCTACACTGAGATGACATAGCAGTTTGCCTACCTACCAAAAGTCCTTGACTGTCCCCAGCTAAATACTTCATAGTCTGCCTTTACCCTGTATTCTTCTTAATTTAGTTCCGCAAATTAGGAAACAAAATAGGGGATCATGCCATCAGAGCATGTCTACCAACTTGTTCTTGTGGTATCTAAGTCAATCCACTCTCCTATTCTAGATCTCAAGGACAGTCTAAGATCAAAGGCTCACACAAGGTGGGAGTTTGATCTAACTCCTTTTTAGCAGGACTGAACAAAAGAGATACCAAGACAGATATCTAGAGTGAAGAGGCCAGGGTGCATCTCTGCTCTTGTTCTTTTTTTTTTCTGCGGTACGCGGGCCTCTCACTGCTGTGGCCTCTCCCATTGCGGAGCACAGGCTCCGGACCCACAGGCTCAGCGGCCATGGCTCACGGGCCCAGCCGCTCCGCGGCATGTGGGATCTTCCCGGACCGGGGCACGAACCCGTGTCCCCTGCATCGGCAGGCGGACTCTCAACCACTGCGCCACTCTGCTCTTGTTCTTGATGTAGATTTGGGGTCACCCAATCTCACAGGTACTCGAGGAATATATTCCTAAATTCTCATTAGACTAAATTCCTAAATTCTCATTGCTCCAGTAGTTGGGCTTATTATCCAATGGAGCAGTCTAAAAGCAATGAATCAGAAAGCTCTTCACTGGCAAAAGAGTTCACTGACAGGGAAGATCAGGAGCTACATCCCAGCCAGTGTCTGACCAGCTGCCTTCTGCTGACATTTCATCTCTGCATTCAGGTGTACTTTGACTATCCTAAGTGGTTAAAGGAGAGCAAACAGGAGACCCAGAATTATGTGCCATGTTGGGTAAAAGTTCTGGAGTGAGGTCAATGCTGATAAAATAAAAAATAAAACCAAGAAATAGAAAATGGAAATTTAAAAATATTAGAAAACATAGACATGACTCCTGAGCCATAAAACCAAAAATCAGTTTCTTGAAAAAATAGTAAATATATAATGAATTGGCAAGTATAATCAAGCAAAAAAAGGAGAGAGAGAAAATACACCACCAAAAACATTAGGAACAAGAAAGGAGACATAATTATAGATATGAATGAGAAATTTAGGACTCATAGTTCAGTCATCAATAAATCCTTCTTGAGTAGCTTCTTTATGCCAAGACCTATTCTATGCACTAGGGATAGAGCAGAAAATATGACTGAGGCCCTCACTCATGGATCTTACAGTCAAGAAAGAGGAGTCAGACAAACCCAAAGAAATAGTCAATTAATTTTAGCCAGTGAGGAGTACATGCAAATGATAAAATAGACTAATGTAAGGGAGAAGGTCCTCATGGCTGCTTTAGTTAAGATGGGCAGTGAAGGCCTTTCTGAGGCGGTGACATTTGAATTGAGACCTGAATAATAGGAAGAGTCACACAACTGCATGTCGAAAGAGCCTTCTGAGAAGAAAGAGCAAGGACAAAGCCCCCAAGCTGGCACCAGGGCTTACGTGTTTAAGGGACTAAGGAGGCCACTGTGACTAGAGGATGTGAACAAAGGGGAGGGTGGAGGGAGCTTGACAGTGGAGAGGGAGCAGTGGCTGGACTAGGTAGGGCTTTCTAGACCATGGTAAGGAGTCTGAATACCACCATAGACTAGTGGAAAGCTGCTAGAATAATATGATTTGATTGACTCTTTAAAGAGACTCTCTAAATTTCTCTCAGGAGGTCACCCTAAGGAGGCACAAGAGAGGAAAGATGATCTCAAGAGTGTGGAGCAGTAGTCCTTGCAAGAGAGGGTGGTGGCTACTGAGAGCTGCATTAGTGGGCATGGAAAGAGGAATGTATACAACCTCAGAACAATCAGAGAACTAGATAAGTTGGATAACTTCTAAACAAAGTTTAGAAGTTTAGAACAAAGTTGGATAACTTTGTTCTAAACAAACAAAAGAAAAAATATATTGGGCTTCCCTGGTGGCGCAGTGGTTGAGAGTCCACCTGGCGATTCAGAGGACACAGGTTCGTGCCCCAGTCCAGGAAGATCCCACATGCCGCGGAGCGGCTGGGCCCGTGAGCCATGGCTGCTGAGCCTGCGCGTCCGGAGCCTGTGCTCCGCAACGGGAGAGGCCACAGCAGTGAGAGGCCTACGTACCGCAAAAAATATATATATAGTAAGCACTAATTATGTGCTCAGAACTGTATTAGTTTCAGGAAAGATACAAAAATATTAAGATGAGTTCCTGCCCTCCAAAGGCTTACAGTCTGATTGGGATACAAAGTAACTAATACCTGTGGAACTAAGGTGATATGTGATGGCGAGTCTGTGTGTCGTCTTCTCTAGGAAACAGCAACCAGAACCACAACTAAGAAAAAGAAAGTGTGGGGGGGGGGGTGGAGAGAGGGAGAGAGTGTGAGAGAGAAAGGAAGAGCAGGAGGGAGGAAGAAAAAAGCTAAAACCTCACACTGTCCCTTATGGAAACATGAAGCCCAACACTGACCCAGTGGGAACTATCTCTGAAACCTCCCCCTCCCCTTCCACTGCCACCCAGTCTATAAAAAGTGGGTTAAGGAGTATTGCCAGCTGGACTCTCTGGAAGCAGATGCTCAGATGGAATTTGGGCAGCAAGGTATTTTTTAGAAAATAGCATCTGTGAGAGAAACTGGGGGAAGCAAATCCTGTCCCCATTTCTCTTCTTTTTTTTTTTTTAACATCTTTATTGGGGTATAATTGCTTTACAATGGTGTGTTAGTTTCTGCTTTATAACAAAGTAAATCAGTTATACATATACATATGTTCCCATATCTCTTCCCTCTTGCGTCTCCCTCCCTGCCACCCTCCCTATCCCACCCCTCCAGGCGGTCACAAAGCACAGAGCTGATCTCCCTGTGCTATGCTGCTGCTTCCCACTAGCTATCTACCTTACGTTTGTTAGTGTATATATGTCCATGCCTCTCTCTCGCCCAGTCACTTCTTCAATCTGTTCTCTTTTTCCTTTAGAGTGGGAGTACCCATGGCCATCTTCCTTCCACTAATTTAGATACTGAATTTCTTTTCTGAAATTTGCTGAGTTCTGAACTGTCCTGGTGCTACTGTAAAGAAAGATGTCAGAGCCAAGAAAGGGAGTATGTCAGGGGTCACCCAGTTCCCATTATTTGGCTTTCTCCAATGGGTCAAGAACCAGAGAGGTGGAATGGTGCCTGAGTCTAAGCATCTTCATTGACCCACAGAGGGCTACTTGCTTGGTGAAGGGTGACAACAGTAGTGTGAGGTAGCCCACTTTTCGTCATTGCTGAGGTGAGGAGAAAGCCTCAGCTGGACTTTCCGTGCCATGAAATTTTGTAGGGCCTGTAGCCCTACAAATAAGCAACAGATGTGTCCGAATGAGGACGCTAGTATCTTGTATCTGGATGACTTCCCCAATGAAGACTTCACATTCTAGGAGTGCAGTGATTGTGGTCCTGACAAGTTCAAGAAAAGACCTGGAAGGAAGATGAATTGTCCTAGGTTTGCGCTGTAAAATTTCGAATGATAAATTTAACATATTCAGAAAACAAATTATTGTTCACATTTTCCTGCATACTCTGGATGAAGTTGCATATGCCATCATCAAGAAAGCAAAGTAAGAACCTTTGAGTGAGTCCCTGGAAGCTACTGTCCACAGGATAATGCAGCCTCGTGAGTAATGACACAACTGGCATTAGTACACGGCATCAGAGAACTGCAAAGGCAAGCTGATCGATATTGTGTCAATACAAACACGTTCCCAGGAGCCCACATTGTGACTAATAACAGCCTTGCTACCTTTATCTCACAGTGGGAGATATGAAATTAGCTGGAAACAGCACACTTGAGAATAAAGAACACAAAAAGATGGTTCCTGAACCTCAGCAGAAAGAGATGGGGTGTGGACACTGTGAAGAATCTTTACTTGCACTGATTGGACAATAAACAAATATGTAAATACCTCCTTTCAATCCATTATTTAATCTTCATTGATAAATCACTATATCTTGTATGAGTCCATGAATGTTGTAGTATATTTTTAACCAAATTGTTTGTTAGACAGGGGCCCCACAAAAATATATTTGCTCTCTCAGGATCCTGCACACCTCAGGCGCAGTCCTTAATTTGATTTTTTTAGACCAACAAATGAAGAGGGTCTCTACTTTCCCTTCACCTAACAAAGTATCATTGGTCCTCTACCTCCTCCCTAGGGTAGCAGCACCAGGGGTAGCACACCGAGAGAAAAGAAGAATGGAGAGATGAAGATAACACACCAGACTCATATACACACTCTTATGCCCCTGTATCTGCAGATCTAACCTGAGGCAAAGTGACTGAAAAGTTACAGACTTCAACATGGATGGAGTTAAAGGAGATTGCTACCTTGAAGTAGAAAATGCGAGCAATTAGTAGAAAATTAAATCATATAATTACACCTCTGTTCCAGCATCTGCAACCTCAGTGGAGATTCCTTGAAATTGCAGATTCCTTTCTTTTTTTATTCCACAAACTAAGTACCTAATTATATGAATATCCAACATCAGTTTGGATGACTTACCCAAATTAAATATCGAGTTTGTTTTGGACCTCCAAAGATAATTTGCTTTTAGCTCCCACACACAAAAAATGAAATAAACCAGATGTGTAGCTAGAGGGACCCATGAGAGCTAAAAACACCTGTTGGACAGACTAAAACTCTAAAGAACAACTGAAATCTTAAGGCAATTATGAAATACACGATTAATGTAATCCTTGCTATGATTTATCTTTGTGTTTCTCACTTATACTTGGCATAATTAAGGAAATGCTGAAGACTATTGCACTTGATGGCTCATAAACATGAATATTTAAAAACACTTGATACCAATATTCCTCATAACTTATTACATCATTCTTTTAATGTGTAGAGTGCTGATGATTTAGAATAAAATGTCAATTACAATAGACCTAAGTATTTCAGGTCTAGAAATATTTCTTCCATTCCATTGTGTCTACAAGTGGACTTATAAGAAATAATTCAGAAAAGCCAGTAAAGTAAAAATTGTTTTTGTCTGTAGAAAAGTATCAAAATTTTGATTAACTGTGAATGTATACCACTGGACCTAAAATATGATGATTTTATTATTCAAGTCTAGGGTTGAGAAGAAGAAATTCTAACTAAAAGCAGACTATAAATGCTGAATACCTGTATCTATACCTGTGTGTCTTCAATCTCCATTAAATATTTAGCTATTCTTACTTGTCATAATGTATTATATGCTCTCTACATCGTCTAAGAAATCTGTAAAATCTCTGATGCCTAGCTCAGCTCCTCTTTCCTATCAATCAGTGTGTGCTAAGGAAATGAGCTAATTAATCCCTTGTTTCGTTAGACACAATTAACTTGAGCCAAGCCCTGTGCAGGTGTGGTGGATAAGACAGTATTACAGCATTTTCATTCTAAGAGAGAAACATATGACAAGCAAGTATTTATGAAAGGCCCTGTAAGCCTAGCGGCTAGAATACATACTTAGAAATCCCACTGCCAGACTCAAATCCCAGCACTCTACAAGCAACGAGCTTTGTAATAAAAATGCATGTAAAAAAAATCCAAAAATAAAAAAACCATTGGATTCCCTGGCAGTCCAATGGTTAGGACTTAACTCAGCTCTTTCACTGCCCAAGGCCCAGGTTCGATCCCTGGTCAGAGGGGAAAAGAAACCATACATGTAATAACAGAAGCTCCTAGAATTGTTGCAGGGATGAAGTGAACTATACTTAGAAAAGTGCCTACTACACTGTAAGATTCAAAATATGTTGGCTATTATGAACAAGCATTATACCCACCATGAGGGAAGAAATGCAGATGCAATATAATTCTAATACCAACCCACAGAAAGTATGAAAAAACAAATTCAACTTAAAAATAACATTCTATAGTCAAAATTGAATGTGTCTGCACTACTTTTCTTCATCTAAACCACTGCTCATACTTCATTCATCCATTCATTCATTCAGTAAGTACTCACTGAGGCTCTGCCATGTGACCAGCCTATGCTAAACAGGGGGTGCAGGGTGAGGACAGGTCCTGCATTCATGGAGCTTGTAGTCTATCTTGGGGAATAACCAGAGGTGACTCATTGCCCAACAGATTCAGTAGGCACTTGACTATAAGTGGTAAGTCTGAGGAGAACTCAGAAACTTCATGAATAAATAAAATTATTTTTTTTTTAGGATGTGTGAGTCTCCCTAAATTCACATGTCACTTAGAACTGGTCAGATTGCTTACTTTGAAATTCAGTCTCTCGTCTCACTTCTGCCACTCTCTTGACACTTAAGAGCTCAGTATTAAATTTTTATAAGATTTTAAATCTTGAAAGCTAGGTACCATAGAAGTACCATTAAAAATTCATAAATCTTGCAGAAAATGTGTCATAATTAGCTTACCATCTTACAGAGCTAATGTCATTTTAGGGTGGCCAAGTTCTGACTTCTTATTCAGTAAAGGATGTTAGTGTATGGAATAAAGACAGAGGCAACATAGTATAGTTGCAAGAGTCCTGGCATTGGATTTTTTTTTTTTTTTTTTTTTTTTTTTTGCGGTACGCAGGCCTCTCACCGCTGCGGCCTCTCCCGTTGTGGAGCGCAGGCTCTGGACGCGCAGGTTCAGCGGCCATGGCTCACGGGCCCAGCCGCTCCGCGGCACGTGGGATCTTCCCGGACCGGGGCATGAACCTGCGTCCCCTGCATCGGCAGGCGGACTGTCAACCACTGCGCCACCTGGGAAGCCCTGGCATTGGATTCTTTAAAAAATTTATTTTTAAATTTATTTTTGGCTGCGTTGAGTCTTCATTGCTGTGCGCAGGCTTTTTCTAGTTGCGGCGAGCAAGGCTACTCCTCGTTGCTGTGTGTGGGCTTCTCACTGTGGTGGCTTCTCTTGTTGTGGAGCACAGGCTCTAGGCACATAGGCTCAGTAGTTGTGGCTCGTGGGCTCTAGAGATCAGGCTCAGTAGTTGTTGTGCACCGGCTTAGTTACTCCGCGGCATACAGGATCTTCCCAGACCAGGGATCGAACCTGTGTCTCCTGCATTGGCAGGCAGATTCTTAACCACTGTGCCACCAGGGAAGTCCCTGGCGTTGGATTTTGAAGTGCTCTTCCACTCATTTAAGCAAATATTTTTATTAAATATTTATGTTATTTCAACCTTTTCTGTATCTTTTTGCCTTCCTGGGAACATCACCTTCATTCTCCCTTGGGAAGTGGAGATCAGCTGACTCCGTCCCCAGCTACAGTGCGGCCATGAACTCAGGCCAGCCATATGAGCACATCCAACTCAACAACCAGTGATCGGTCCAGGGACACGATGTAAAACACTTCCATCAGACTTAGTGCTGGTGCTTTGGGGGAAGCTATTGGAAAGGAGGTGCTTTCTTTACCCTTGAATTGCCAATAGGTTATACGTATGCTTGAAGCTTCCAGCAACCATCGCCAACCCAGAGTGTGCCTGACAACAAAGCCAAGCGAGAGGAAAACAGGGACCAGAGGTAGAGCATAACTGGGAAGAAAAAGAAAGGGAGAAAGTCTGAATGCTGATGACTTCTCTATGCAGGGGTACACACTCAGAGGTACTCTACTTTCCATAGATAAATGCAGTTTCTATCTTAGTCTCTCATTTCACCTGATGGCAAAACAGTGAGTATGAGACAACTCAGCATATCAGTCAACTCAGGGCCTGTCCTCTCCCCTTCCCTTGAGGTTGATTCAAAGGGTGACAGCATCTGAGGGTCCATCAGCTGCTGAATCTCCCTACGGTTGGCAATTTCTAAGAAGTCCATGACTCTCTGTCTACTCAGATCTCTCACTGTCTTCCTTGTCTCAACCGTGTAGTCCCTCCAGATTGTCTAGCTCTCTCTTGACAATGCTGAAATCCTCCAGAAAATCTGTACATTTCTGACCTGACATGCCAAGCAACCTTTCTTATCCTATTATTTACACACCATAGTGTCACAAAGTGCCCCCTGGGGTTTAGATGGACATAATGTCACAGGTATCCTTTCTTCTTCAGCCCCTATGCCCCCAAATGTGGAGTTTTCTAACATCTCTCCACCAGAAGACTCGCCGAGGGTCAGGACACAGCCGCCATCCTTGGGATTTCAAGTGTATGGATGCTTGCTTGTCCCCTGTCTACCTGCCTCTGTCTTCTAAAACCTGGGATAAGAAAATGTACTTTTACATTGTGATCTATTCTTCCAGATCTATTCCTTTACATAAACTTTTTCTTTAAAAAGAAAAACAAAACCTTGTCTCTGGTGAGAGTTTCTAAAGCCTACTTTGATGTTTGAAAGCCAATACTCTGTCAGTCCCTGAATGCTCCATCTCCGGATGGGCTCCCTCCACTCAGGCCTGAAATCAGGGAAAAGAAAGACATTGCTGATAAAGGAAAACACAGTAGGTTGTCTGAGACTTGCTTTAAATTAATCCCAGCAAAGGGTACCGGCGGGTGGGGGGAGGGAAGGAGTCGGAAAGTACAAATGAAGCAAGATTAGCCATGAAGAACCTAGGGGCAAGACGGGAATAAAGATTCAGACCTACTAGAGAAGGACTTGAGGATATGGGGAGGGGGAAGGGGAAGCTGGGACGAAGTGAGAGAGTGGCATGGACATATATACACTACCAAACGTAAAATAGATAGCTAGTGGGCAGCAGCCGCACAGCACAGGGAGATCAGCTTGGTGCTTTGTGACCACCTAGAGGGGTGGGATAGGGAGGGTGGGAGGGAGGGAGACACAAGAGGGAGGAGATATGGGGATATATGTATATGTATAACTGATTCACTTTGTTATAAAGCAGAAAAACACCATTGTAAAGCAATTATACTCCAATAACGATGTTTAAAGAAAAAAGATTAGCCATATGTTCATCATTGTTGAAGCTAAGTGATAGCCCATGAGGGTTCATCATACTATTCTTTCCACCATCTTACTACTGTTTTCTCTATGTGTTGATTGTTGGAACACTTTTTGCAAATAGAGGAAAACTTTATTGCAAATTTTTTCTTAAAATAAAAGGAATAATTAGTTAATATCAAAATACTCCTCCATTAATGCAATGATGTTCAGGGTTTAGGTAATGGAGAACTATTAAAGAAAATCAAACTGAAAGATAACTTGATCATATTTGTAATTTTGAAAGGTTACTCTGGCTGTTATATTGTAGAGAGCTCCTCTAGGCATCAAAACTAGAGGGGACTTGTGCCTTGGTCTAGATAAATTGAGCCAAGAGGTGGTAGAGCTGGAGGGGAGGATTCAGAAAAATGGTGTGTCTTGCACAGGGAGGATAATGAGAAAGAGGCACCAGTGTTCCTGCCAGGTTTCTGCTTGAGCTACGGGGAGAATGTCAGTGCCGTTTACCAGTATGGCAAGTTCAGAAGCAGAATCAGGATTGAAGAGTGAGATACTTGGCTCAAGCCTTGACTTTGCTATGACATTTTTGAGGGATCTTGGGGGAGTCAGCTAATTCTGTGTTTCTTTTTTGTACATGTGAAATTGTGTGAATAATATAAAATAATTCAAAATGTTTTAAACTATAAAGCATTATTAGATATAATTATTGTTTTCCAAAAATTTATAATACCTGATATGACCCCAGTAAATAAGCAATGATGAAAGGAAGAATGTTAAACAATGTTGGTCTCTAACCCCTGTTCTTGAAAATTCTTCAAGCCAGTTTAAAAGGACCAGTTTTTAAGAGAAGAGCTAGTTCTCCTGTCCATCAGCAAATTCAAGAGAAATAAGATATGTACAGATGGTGATCACAGTAACAAACTGAGCATGAACATTTCGAGAGGAAACAATTCAAAATGCAATCAGAAGAAACTCTTTGACTTAGCTTATCACAGAAAGCATATGGATTTATTTTAGTAATGTGTCAAGTTCAAACAGCTAGGAAGAAACAAGATGAGTGGTGAAATTTGAATGAACAAAAGGCTATTGATTTCAGTCTAATAAGATAGAAAATAAAAGGCCTTCGCTCAAGATACATGGTATTTTTGCTGATACCAGCAAAGGAAACACTTGCCCACCTCCTTGCAAAGGAAAAGGTGTAAACTAAGAAAATAATTCCAAGCCAGGAAGCATTTAATGTATAATACTGACAGCTAACTTTCACACCTGCATTTTTTAAAAAAAATTTGTGCTTTGCGGTTAGATCTTAAAACCATTCCATTTCCTTCTGATAATCCTTTAAGGTATCGGTCCTCAAAGTTTTTCTTAAGATGAGAGTCCTGTGGCCCAAGTTGCACAAGTTTTATTATAAAATCTCCTTTTGTCTTCCCTTTAGGAAAGTCCTGTTTTTCATAAAGAAACATTGATAATTTATTCCTAGAATTACAAAGCATTTTCCAACGTGGCAAAGAAGGGAGACTCATTTTGTTATACTCAGATGTCCTTACATTGATTTAAATTCCCAGCATTCTGTGTAAGTCTGGCCTTTGTCCGACATGGCCTTTATTTCTCTCATCTCAGGGGTTTTTACAGGGGTCTGGAATGCCACTACTGAGAGAGCGTGTCGGCAGCATTTCTTAACAAAACACTGCCAGAAATACAGAAAATAAACATCTTTGAAAGATAGCTGAGTTGAAGTGCTTCCAGATTCAACTCTGAATAGTTAAACTCCCTTAAAGCCTGTTAAATATTATAAAAATCAAGTCATTAACTATAGTTCAGCTTTCAGACTGCAGCATGACTTAGAACCACTGAGACCTAAAAGGCAAGTTTTGTAGCAGTGTTATTGGTCCTCACACAGGACAATCTCCTACTGACTTTGGAGATGGGAAGAGGGAAGAGGCTGAGAACTCAGTACTGAGAGACTCTCGGGGGAATAGAATGTCTAATTTAGGTTGCTGAGGATTGATGACGAGCTCAGCACCTAATTAAAGCTCCTTTGCAAATAGCTCCCAAAGCAGAATCAGCGTCTCTATCTGGAATCAGTGATCACCCTCTGGGGAGTCATCATAAGCCAAAAATGATAACTTGGCCTTTTGGAAAATCTTCACCCTAAATGATGGTAACCCAAAGAGCGATGAAAATCACAAGTTTTATATCGGAGTCCTGGAACGAGGTCATATTTGTCTTATCTGTACAAGCATATCTTGCTCAACTATCAGGCTAGGAATGAATAAAGCCTGGAAAATGCTCAGGCTCTAGGGAGAAAGTAATCAGCCTTTTGCACGGAGCATAAGAGCAGTTCATCCATGAAAACATGTGTCTTAAGCAATAACAGTGCTCCATCAATACAGGCCTCTTGGAAGGTGCTTCCAAGGCCCTCTGTGCCAACAGGGAGAACATTCTATGCCTCTCTACAGGCATGTGAGTATATATTTTTAACCACCACTTGGGAGTTAAGGGAAATCTCATTACTTTCCTACCTTTAAATCATCTTCAGACATCCAGCTCTAGGGTTCATGCAACCTAGAGGGAATTAATTCTCCATCTTTAGTTACTCTCTCATTAGTTTACCTGCCTCCAAGTGATGCAAAAGTCCTCAGTTTTTTTTGCAGGGCAAAGAATCCAGAGAGGGTCACAGTGGTTAGTACTGAGATGCCCGGTAGTATCCTGAAAGACAGCTGATTCTGCTACTCTGGGGCTACCCTGGGCACATGATGCTCTACAGAGTCTTTGTAAGACCAGGGAACGAGCCTCCCAGGTACACACAGAACACCTTCCCAGGTGTGCACACTCAGTTTTCTTACCGTTCCCTGCCTGGGGCTTCCCCTGCTCTCTGCTTCCCCTCTCTCTTCAGGGATATTTAAAGTCAACTCTAAATAAACTGAGAATTCCAGGAAATATTGAAAGAGAGATTATCTTCCAGAAGCTCCTGGTTTGGGTTCCTAAAGGATAGGAAATACAATGGCCCTTTTACCTTTCCCCAAAAAAGAAAGAGATCTCTCTTTGTCTCTCTCTCTCTCTCTCTCTCTCTCTCTCTCTCTCTCTCTCTCTCTC
>NW_020837983.1:16949389-17029844 GCF_003676395.1 Aethalodelphis obliquidens
CTCTCTCTCTCTCTCTCTCTCTCTCTCTCTCTCTCTCTCTCTCTCTCCCCTTCACATACTTCAGTTAAAAAAAGTTAACATTAGTGTTATTATTCCATTTAACAAATGAAGAAATTAAGTCTCAGACATGTTTACATGTTCACTCCCCTAAGTGACGATGGCGTTTAGCTAGTGAAAGAGGTCTCTGGATCCAGGTCTATATGGATCCAAAGCCCATGCTTCTAAACCTTCTTTTGTCAGAAGCAGAAAAGAAGTCGGTATTTCAGAGAACGACTTGTAGGAAGGCAATCATTATTTAATAAAAGAAAGAAATTAGGTGCTTAGGAAAATAACATTAACAGGCAGATGCTGCTGCCAATGGTACCATAAACTGGCTATAGAGCTTTTGTTCTTTGTCATTTTTTTTTCCCCCAAGTGTTTACCCATGTAATGTATTTGTTCTTCTAAACATTGCGAGGCAGGATGGGAACTTTAAAGATGGGGCATAGAGGACTTAGGCACAGATGGCACATCCCACAATCATCCTGCTAGAACACTGTGAAGGAAGAGCTCTGAAATCACAGCCCCTGCTGCCCTGATGAACAATTTACAGGACAGGGTGTGTCAGGAGGAGAAAGGCAAATAGGATACAGAGCAAGGTGTAAGGCAAAGGAGAAAGGAAGCGGTCAGAATCTTAGTTTATTGATGTGTTTTATTCATGATCTATTCCTGAGTAACAAATTACTCTCACATTTAGTGGCTTATAACAGCAAATATTGAGGTTTCACAGTTTCCATGGGTGGGGAATGTGGATGTGGTGGAGCTGGGTGCCTCTTTTTCCGTGTCTCCCATGAGGTGGCAGTCATCTCGAGTCTGAGGCCGAAGGGTCAGCCTCCTGGTTCCCTCACAGCCTCGCTGGCCAGATCCAGTCCCCCAAGGGTTGTTGGGCTGAGGGCCTCAGTTACTCATCTTGCCTTGTAAGGTGCTCCACCGTGCAGCTCACAACCAGGCATCTGGCTTCCGCCAAATGAACAAGAGAGTTAGAGAGAGAGAGAAAGAGAGCGAGAGAGCAGGCTAGATGCTGCGGTCTTATTGTAACTTGCTTTAATCTATTTGGCTGCTATGACGGAGCACCAAAGACTGAGCAGCTTATGAACAGTTAATTTATGGCTCACAGTTCTGGAGGAGGAAGGTGAGATCCGGGTGCCAGTAGAGTTGGGTGAGGGTCCTCTCTGGGTTGGAGACTTCTCACTATATCCTCACTTGGCAGAAGGTGCAAGGGTTCTCTCTGGAGCCTCTTTCAGAAAGCACTCAAGGGGTCTCCACATTCATGACTTACACATATCCCAGAGGCCCCACCTACTCAGGCCATCATCTTTGGGGGTTAGGATTGCAACATATGAATTGTTGCGGGGGGTAGACACAAACATTTAGACCATAGTCTAGCCTAATCTTGGAAGTAACATCCCATTATTTTTGCTATATTCTATTCATTAGAAGGAATTCTCTAGACCCGGCCCACATGCAAGGGGGAAGGAATTACACTAAGGTGTGAATACAAGGAGGAGGGGATTATTGGGGGCATCTTAGAGGTGCCTAACACACGTGTTGATATGATTCATTGCTGGGCTGAGCAGTCAGACTATTTGAATTCAAACCTTAGCCTTATTACTTGCTAGCTCTGTCATCTTCAATAAGTTACTTAACTACTTTGATCCTCAGTTGCCTCTTGTGTAAAATGGAACTGTGAATGGTACCTACTGATCTTAAGGAGTCAACATGGATTCAATGAATAATACACAATCAAAAGCTAGGGTAATGCCTGGCGTATGAGAGACATTCAGTGAATTTTAGCTAATATTATATTAAAAACTTTTTTGTGCACCTGAAAATAACACAGTATTGTAAATCAACTATACTTCAGTAAAAATTATACAGGATATAATGTAGCTTTTCTAGCTAATAATATGTATTCAAAAGAGAAGGCTTTTATTTTTAACTCCTGAAAATAATGTAACATAAAGTGGTCACAAAGGAAGCCAAAACCATAACCATTCTTGAAACAATTGAAAAAACTTCACCTATGTTGACACTGAGCATTTTTCTCAATGTAGTAGAATTTCAAACAACCAAAACGTAATCTAAGAAAGTGGAATACTTTTATTGCTGTATCACTCTCATAGTCTACCTTTTATCCTGATTTCATAAATATATTACTACCCAAATGAGAATATTTACTCTCCCCTGGGGAGTGGAGTGGGTTTGTTTGGCTAATGTCACTCTGTCATTTGAATCTCAGATCTGAACCCTTCCTTACCCTTCCTTGCAGACCCCACTGGCTGTACACACCGACCCACTGACACACATACGTACAGTCAGATTCACACAGAGACATAGACTCAATTCTTGGATACAAATATCAGTTACATTCAAAATGAACTGGAATTGCATAGACATGCTTACCAATAAATATGTTCAATTAATGAGATTTTACCTAAACTCCTCCTATATTCCCCAACTTGGTAAATGGCATCCATTATCTCCATCTACACAGACACTGGGACAAAAACTAGGGAGTGACCCTGGTTCTCTCTCTTTCTCACTCCCCCATCTGATCGCTCACCCTTCTCTATCCAGCTCTCCTTGGTCACTTCTTTCTACCACAAAAGTAGCTGCTTTAATGTAAGCCCTCATCAATGCCCAAAGCGAAGCTGGCTTCCTTTCAGAAATGAAGACTGTCTCTCACTCCAGCTCCTTTTCCCACCTTGCCACCTGGGCTCACCAACGCTGTGGGTAAATATTTCTGTAACTGTAACTCACAAGGTTATTTATGAAAATTGCCCATAGCCTTCATCTTTGCCGGTTCAGATCTAGTCCCTAGAGCCAGGCTGAGCCAGGGACAATGCAGCCCTCACCATCTCTTTTTAATCTGTCCCCAACTCCTGAGACCAGCCCAAAACTTCCCTATCAAAGGGAGCTTTCTAATTGCTTTATACAAGGAAATTGCTGGTGGTACGGTGAGGGAAGGGTCAACCATTCACTTATTTACCATTTGCAACTCTGAATTCCAGTTTACATTCAACTGGAACACTTTCTGGCAAAGAAACATCTTACTATGCAAAGGTACTACCCTGAGAAGGGTAAGATATCAAAACGCTGTTGCCCATTTAACATGGGGAATACTGGTTGGAGCAAAGTCCTTACACACTGGGACTTGAGATAGGTTTTATAGGAGTAGGGGGATCCATAAACCTAAGTCAGGTAGCCGTGTTCAAAGAAGCATAGACAGATTGAGCCTAAGAGTGAGAGGTTCTGGGCTGCTGAGAAGAAGCATGAGGACTCAGGGTTCTTGATTCCAATTATTTCTGGAATTGTGAGCGAGATGACAATGTTCTCTCAGTAGCCCACACAGGCGGGTACCTCTAGAGCCAGGCTCTGAATCTGGGTCATGTCCCCCAACTCTTACCCATTCTGATCTCAGATCAGGTCCAGCTTTCTCTTCCCTTCCCTAACATCTGTCGTGCATCTGCCACAAACAAATTATTTTGCCTTCATGTCAAGCCACCAGATGTGACAGGATCTTCCTGAGAGATGGACCAGAGCAGGTGAAGACAAATGAATGGCTTTTGCTCTATTATAGAACACAGAGTCAGATGCATTCTTAGAAGTCAGGCAATCTGTTTTTTTTTTTTTTTTTCCAGTTATAAAAACCTTGAACATCATTTATAACAGGAATCTCATATTTTTGTCTTTTCAGCATCCCTTTCTTTTGTCTTCCGTTAGCTACTCCCTTATTTTATTTTGGGCAACCAGCCCTCCCACAATTTCATTTTATGTAATTCTGGTGAGGCTGATTCTACCTCTGTCTTCAGTGATAGGTGTGATTTATCACCAGTCCCAGAAGCAGCAACTGAAAGTATCACATCTCCATGGCTCAGGGGTTGGCTGAGGGTGGACATGTGGCCCAAGTCAAACCAAACATACTTAATCCTGGGACTATTGCTGGGGTTTTCAGGGAGTAGCAACTGTCTTTCTTTTAGGGTTGCTAATCAGGCAGGATGTAATCCTGAAACTTCTGGAGACTACCTTGCCTCCACTTAGAGGCAGCCTTAAAGACAGAGAGTAGCAGAGTTGTGGTTGGAACAAATATCGTCTCTATGGATGTTATTTAATTACATGGATTCAGCCATGCTGGAACTTTTCAGTTAAATAAACCAGGATATTCCCCTTTGGGCCTAAGGCAATTTATGATGAGTTTCTGTCCCATACAACCCAAAGCAACCAAGTCACCTTCTACAACTTCATTGGCGGGAGGCTATTAGCCCTCACGTTAATCATTCCAGATGGACAGTCTTCATTTTCTGCCAGGGCTCTGGATTTTAGGCTCTGATTCTCAGTTCTTCCTTGTATTGAGCAAAATCTGCTATCTTTATCCAAGTCCCACTACTAATGTTTCATGTATTTGTTCATTTAGTATCTTGTTCAGTTAAGGAACAGTAAGTACAAGAGTCCTGAGGTGGGTTTGGATTTTATGTATTGAAGGAACAGCAAAACCCAATGTGTCTGGCCCCTAGTGAGTGAGCGGCATGGTGGTACCTATGATGTCAGATAGAGTGAAGCCTGTGAGAACAATGAGACCTTGGGAGTGATTTTAACACATGAGAATAATGTGATTTGAGGTACAATGTTTCAAAGATCCCAAATTCTATTCATGGACGCACTAGAGGAAGCCAAATCTCTATGCCAACTTCAGAAAGTTGAAGTCACAGGTGTTCCCATAATTGTCCTCTTTTCAAGCATTGATATCTCCAGCTTCTTCAGCCATGTTTCATGTAGCAGGGTTCTCAAACGCTACAACATGACATTGTCCTTATGACTCATTCTAGTTTATCAATGTGCCTCCTAAAAGACAACTCTCAGACTGACCACAGTAACTCAAGATATTGCCCAAGCAGTGAATCACACTGTGAGATCATCATCTTCTCTATCCCATCCCTCTACTCCTACTGGTATAGTTTAAGCCTGCAGTCTACTACTAACTCTTTCATTTAATTTTAATTAATTAATCAATCATTTAACTTGACATATAACATTGTACTTGTTTAAGGCATACAGCATAATAATTTTATATATGTCTATATTGCAAACTATATATAACTATAAGGTTATATATGTATATATTGTACAATAAGTTTAGTTGACCATCACCTCACGTAGTTACAATTTATGTGTGTGTGATGAGAACTTTAAAGATCTACTCTCAACAATTTTCAAATATACAATACAGTATCATTAACTATAGTCACCATGTTGTACATTGCATCCCCAGAACTTATTTATCTCATAACTTTTTTGACCACCCTCACCCATCTGCCCACCCCTGCCCCACCTCCTGCCTCTGGCAACCACCAATCTGGTCTCTTTTTCTATGAGTTCATTTTTTTCAGATATAAGTCAGATCACACAGTATTTGTCTTTCTCTGTCTGACTTATCTCACTTAGCATAATACCCTCAGGATCCATCCATGTTGTCACAAATGGCAGGATCTCCTTCATTTTTATGGCTGAATAATATTCCACATGATATTTTCTTTATCCAGTCACCCATCTATGGACACTTAGGTTGTTTCTATGTATCAGCTATTGTAAATAATGCTGCAATGAACATTGAGGTGCAGATATCTTTTTGAGATAGTGATTTCGCTTCCTTTGGATATATACCCAGAAGTAGAATTACTGGATCGTATGGTAGTTCTATTTTTAATTTTGGGGGGAAATTTTATATTGTTTTCCACAGTGGCTGCACCAATTCATATTCCCACCAACCGTGCACAAGAGTTCACTTCTCTCCACATCCTCAAGAACAGTTATCTCTTATCTTTTTGATAATAGCTGTTCTAACAGGTGTGAGGT
The DNA here is from genome assembly GCF_003676395.1 of Aethalodelphis obliquidens. NCBI lineage: Eukaryota > Metazoa > Chordata > Mammalia > Artiodactyla > Delphinidae > Aethalodelphis > Aethalodelphis obliquidens. Next base: position 16,955,282 of record NW_020837983.1, read on the forward strand.
GATATCTCATTGTGGTTTTGATTTGCATTTCCCTGATGATTAGTGATGTTGAGCACCTTTCATGCATCTGCTGGCCATTTGTATGTCTTCTTTGGAAAAATGTCTATTCAGTTCCCCTGCCCATTTTTTAATCAGATAACCCTATTAACTCTTAATTAATTGATTAAATCAATCAATACTAGTTGAGGATATATTATTTTTAATTAAGTCAATTTCTAGTTAAATTGTTATTTTGTGAGAGAAATAAACAGACATCTTTTTTTTTTTTTTCTGAATGGATTAAAGACCCTGGAAGGTCTTTACAGGACAGGCAAAGAAGAACATAAAGATTGATCTCATCCAACATTTGTATAAACAAAATAAGGTAAGGAAAACAGGGATTTAGCTTGAACAAATGACCAGATTTTATTCGGAATCATCAGCCCAGTAGGGGATTAGTCAATGTATGGCCTCCATGGATGAATGCCTTTAAGGAGTATATATCTAAAAACACAACCAGTTTTTTTTTTTTTTATTGGAGTATAGTTGCTTTACAATATTGTGTTAGTTTATACTGTACAGCAAAGTGAATCAGCTATACGTATACATATATATCCCCTCTTTTTTGGATTTCCTTCTCATTTAACAAGATAAGCCCTAGGAAATATTTGATTTTTTAAAAATTCCTAATTAAAAAATATCAGAATGAGGTTTAAGTGGCACATTACTTATACTTGGGCAGAAAAACATGATTAATTTAAGCAGGTCAATAACAGTTAAAGATTTCTTTGGAAAGTTACCAAATTGTTCCTGGATGTTTGTTTCCAATAATAGTGAGATCATTAAAACTATCTACTTCATTTATCAGTGTTTGTGCTGAACTGTTTCTGTAAAGAGTGTGTTAGTATTTCTAGAATTATCAGCAAGCGGAAATGTGTGTTGATTTCTCCTGTGGGAAGCCTCACTGCTCAGTGGACCAACATACCAAACACAGCCCACCTGGCAGAAGGTGCCCTGACTGAGACAAAGCTCCTTGTGAGAAGGTTTTGCATAAACAGCCTTGTAAATCCTACTTTCACAATGTAGTGTTAAATTCCACATCTGGTTGGTGAAAGTAAAAGGATGATTTTGTAGAAGCAGTAATTAGTTATTCTGACCAAATTTTCAGAATTTGGTCTTCACTTCAAGGGAAATTGTGCTGCCTATTCCAGCAGCTAGAGTCAGGGCTACTGCTAGCTCAAATGCAAGCTAGAAAAGAGACAGACACAAATCCACACTAGGCTTCCTGGCTTAACAAGAGGACCATGGGCTGGCCTTCAGCCTCTTTCACCCTTAATTAGTTATCTATTGCCAGAATAGCTGTGTAACAAACCACTCCAAAACTTAGTGGATTAAAATAATAGCCATTTATTATTTCTCATGAAACTATGAGTTCTCTGGCCAATTCTGCTGATATGGGCCAGTCTTGCCTTATCTCAGATGGGTTTGCAATTCATCTGCAGTCAGTACCAGATCCACTGAGGGTTGGCTGATCTACAATAATCTTGGCTGGGTCAACTTATTTCTGCCCCATATGGTCTCTCAAGCCCCAGTACATCAACCAAGGTTTGATCTCATGGCAGAAGCTGGTGGTGTTCAACAGAGCAGAAGCTGCAAGTCCTCTTGAGGTCTGTGCTTGAACATGGCACACCATCACTTCTGTCCCATTCTATCAGCTAAAGCAAGCTACAAAGCCAGCCTAGTCTCAGGGGTAGGAATAGACTCCAATCTTGATGGGAGAAGTTTCAAAATCACATTGCAAGGGATATGGATGTGAGGTGAAGATTTAGGGCCACGCTTGCAATCAGTCTACCACATACGCCATCAATAAGGCTTAAGTATGTCTGGCTATAGTCCACAAAACTTGACTTTGCTAGACAATTGGATAAGTAAAATAATAGCCAAAGTTTTTTGCCTGATTGATTTCTTTTTTAAATTTTTATTTTTTCCAGTTTTATTGAGAAAGGATTAACATACATCACTGTATAAGTTTAAGGTATACAGCATGATGGTTTGATTTGCATATATTGTGACGTGATTGCCACAATAGGTTTAGTTAACATCCATCATCTCGTATAGATACAATAAAAAGCAAAGAAAAACTTCTCCTTGTGATGAGAACTCTTAGGATTTACTCTCTTAACAACTTTCCTGTATAACATACAGAAGTGTTAACTATAATCATCGTGTTGTACTTGATACCCCTGGTACTTACTTATCTTATAACTGGAGATTTGTACCTTTTGACCTCCATTCTCCAATTCCCCCTCCCCTTCTCCCCACCTCTGGCAATCCCATGTCTGATCTCTTTTACTAGGAGTTTGGTGGGGATTTTTTTGTTTCTGTCTTTAGGTTTGACATATAAGTGAGATCATATAGTATTTGTCTTCTCTTTCTGACCTATTTCACTTAGCATAATGCCTTCAAGGTCTACCTATGTTGTCACAAATGTCAAGATTTCATTTTCTGTTATGGCTGAATTATATATATACACACACACACACACACACACACACATACATAACAACTTTTTTTAAATTGAAGTACAGTTGATTTACAATGTTGTATTAGTTTCTGCTGTACAGCAAAGTGATTCCATTATATATATGTATACATTCTTTTTTATATTCTTTTCCGTTATGGTTTGTCACAGGATATTGAATATAGTTCCCTGTGCTATACGGTAGGACCTCGTTGTTTATTGATTCTATATATAGTAGTTTGCATCTGCTAACCACAAACTCCCAATCCATCCTTCCCCCACCCCTCCTCCCCCTTGGCAGCCACAAGTCTGTTCTCTAGGACTGTGAGTCTGTTTGTTTCATATATAGGTTCATTTGTGTCATATTTTAGATTCCATATGTAAGTGATATCATATGGTATTTGTCTTTCTCTTTCTGACTTACTTCACTTAGTGTGATAATCTCTAAGTCCATCCATGTTGCTGCACATGGCATATTTCATTCTTTTTCATGGCTGCATATTCCATTGTATATATGTACATATTTACCACATCTTCTTCATCCATTCATCTGTCAATAGACATTTAGGTTGTTTCCATGTCTTGGCTACGTGAACAGTGCTGCTACAAACAGAAGGGTGCGTGTATCTTTTTGAATTATAGTTTTGTCTTGATATATGCCCAGGAGTGGGATTGCTGAATCGTATGGCAACACTATTTTTAGCTTTTTGAGGAACTTCCATACTATGGTCTATAGTGTCTGCACCAACTTAAGTTCCCACCAACAGAGGGTTCCCTTCTCTCCACGCCCTCTCCAGAATTTGTTATATGTAGACTTTTTAATGATGGCCATTCTGACCTGTGTTAAGTGTAACCTCATTGTAGTTTTGATTTGCATTTCTCTAATAATTAGCGATGTTGAATGTCTTTTCATGTGCCTTATGGCCATCTGTATGTCTTCTTTGGAGAAATGTCTGTTTAGGACATCTGCCCATTTTTTGATTTTTTTTTTTTTTTGATATTGAGCGGTATGTGCTGTTTGTATATTTTGGAAATTAAGCCCTTGTAGGTTGCACCATTTGCAAATATTTTCTTCCAGTATATAGGTTGTCTGTTCATTTTGTTTATGATTTCGTTTGCTGTACAGGAGCTTGTAAGTTTGATTAGGTCCCCTTTGTTTATTTTTATCTCTATTGCCTTGGCAGACTGAACTAAGAAAACATTGCTACGATTTATGTCAGAGAATGTTTTGCCTATGTTCTCTTCTAGGAGTTCTATTGTGTCGCGTGTTATATTTTAAGTCTTTAAGCCATTTTGAGTTTACTTTTGTGTATGGTGTGAGAGTGTGTTCTAACTTCATTGATTTACATGCGGCTGTCCAACTTTAACAGCACCACTTGCTTAAGAGACTGTCTTTTTTTCCACTGTATATTCTTGCCTCCTTTGTCGAAGATAATTGACTGTAAGTGTGTGGGTTTATTTCTGGGCTCTCTATTCTCTTCCACTGATCCACAGGTCTGTTTTCACACAGCTGCTTTATCCATTCATCCACCGACGGGTACAGGTTGTTGCCATGGCTACTGCAAATAGTACTGCTATGAGTGTGGAGGTGCAGATAAAGCTAACACTTTATCCGCCTTAATTGACTCAACAAATATTTTTGGAACAGGTATTATGTGCTCTGGGATGACAATGCTGAGCAAAAATAGACAGGATCCCTGTTTTCACAGAACCTGCCTTCCCGTTCTCCCATTTCCATTTTGGTAGTGTACAAGCAAATACGGTATTTTCACTTCACATTTCAAAAGGTTATATGTAAAATCTGTTAACCTCTTTCAAAACTGTGAGTATAAGAATTGCCAGAAGGTTCATGACTAGAAAAGATCACTTATCAGTTTGAGGCTCTTCAAATTTGAGAGACTGTTGAGTCATGTTAAAAGTCAGTATTTGATACATGGTGAATTTCTTTCCCAGCATTAGCGATTGTGTCAATCTGAGTCCTTAAACCTTTTAAATCTGGCCACTGTTTTAAGTCTGCAGATTTCAAAAACCATGATATCTGACACATCTCTATTATTAAAATCAATTTTAAAGCATTATAAAAGGCATTTGCTCCAGAATTAGAAGCATCTTTAACAGCCTCATTGAATTCTAAGGTTTGAAGTCTCCTTGGAAATCATCTGACCCAAAGTCTTTATTTTACAGATAAGGAAGCCAATATCCAGAGAGGCAGACAATACCCAGGCTCCCTCATGCAGGCAGTAATAGAGCCAGAACCAGAACTTAGATCTCTTCTTTTCCATCTCAGCACTCTACCCATCATAACATGTGCCTCCTTCCCTCAGCTTTGACCGTATGCTTGAATGTTTTCATTACCCAGAGGTCTGTCCTTCATCATGAATGAATCAGAGGAGAGCAAGAGTGGATGTGGGGAAAACAATGTTGCAGTGATTCAGGCAAGTCCAGTGTTCTGAAATGGTGATGTGGTAGAAGAGGTTGAGAAAGCTACATAGATTCCAAGTATGGTTGAAAGGACAGGATTCCTAGTATGGTTGAAAGGACAGGATTCTTAGAGTGAGGAAAAGAAAAGAAGCACGGGTGAAAATGGGGTTTCTGACATGAACAATGAGGAGGTTAGCCTAGAACTAGGCTAACAGGTGTGGAAATCAGGAGGTTGGTTTGCCCACTGACTTTGAGCAGCCTTCAACATGTCCAGTGGGGAATCTCCTTGAGGCAGTTATGGATACAGATCTGGGTTTCAGGATGGACAAATGCCATGAGTGCATTTGGCTCACTCTTTCAGCAAATGAGATGTGAACACCTATGGTGTGTTGAGCATTGTACTGTGCCCAGAAAATGCAGTGAGAGACAAGGCATGTTTGTGTTTGCTGTCATGGAGCTTCCCCAGTCACAGGACGGTGTGAGCCTGTGAGCATCCTGGTGGCATCATTCCTCGTAGATGTCAAAGGTACAGCCACAGAGTACTGTAATTTGCCTCCAGAGGCCAAGTCATTTCCTGCAAATATCAAAAGAACAGACTTCACAGTGCTCAATGATTTGCCCCAAATCACATTAGCTGGGAAATGGTAGAATGAGAGCCCTAATCTGCCTTTCCGTGGCTCACTTGTTCTCAGACTCTGCTCCTCCCTTCTCATCTCCTGCATAGTCTGGAGAAGAGTTTCTTATTACAAACCAGGTGGCCTTTATTTTTTGTTAAGTTCCTGTTGCAGCTCAAATTTTCATGAGTACTGAAAATGCATTTCAAGGATATAAACATGGATTCTCTCCCTTGCGCATGCCTTAGACTGGCCACAGAGCATTCCCCTTGACACAGCCAGGGCCAGTGGTGATGAATGAATGAGACCCATGACTTGGGGCTCCTCTTCTTTGACGCTCTTTCCTCTCTTGTTTGAAGTAAATATCTTTGACCATCACACACCAGTCATTTCTCAGGCTACAGGACTTAGAGCGGAGGCTGTGCCAAAGAGGATCTCGTCGTTACAGGATAGTGAGGCAAGAATTTACATTATAATATAAAATTATATTATAATTTACATTAAAAATTTTATAATTTACATTATAAAATTACATTATAATTTAGGCAGAATTAGAAATTTATGGCAAAACATGAATTATCTGTCAGTCGTTATCAGCTTTATCCTCATCATCCCTTCTATTTCTTGAATGCTGACTATGGGCCAGACACTGTGCTAACACTAAGGTTTATGTAAAATATTTTATTTAATCCTTACAATTTCCTTATTTGACAGAGGAACTGAAGCTTAAAGAGGTTAAGTAACTTAAACAAGGCACCACAGCTACTGAGTATCGGAATTGGAACACAAATCTGTCAGTTCCCTCCAAAGCATGCTCTTAACCACTAAACTAAATGCCTGTGCATTCAGCATTTTCTGCAAATGTGGTTTTGAAGGATGCTGTGCTCTTCTCGAAGCATCACATAAACTGTTCACCACAAGGGCTTCCTCTTTTGTTTGTCTGACCATCCATCGGCACAAGCTGGATGGTGAATGCAGATAGCAGTTCATACATTTCCTGGGTTACAAACACAGCGTTAAGCAGTGCTAAAGGAACTTGGTGCTGGAGAGAACACAGAATTCAAGTTTCCAGAATATTTTATTTAAATTATAAGCTAATTTAATAATAATCAAAATCTCACCTGAGACAACAAGAAGCTGAACTGTAGATTGTTTTTAATAATGCAAAGAAGTCAAGTGATATCTCCTTCATGCACAAGGGACAGGAAGGGAAAAGAAATGCTGGACAAAGTCTGGGGAAAAAATAATCCACACCATTTGACATAATTAAATGAGAGTTAGATTGGTTTTAGCATACAATAATAAAATGAACCAACCAGAATGACTCAATTGGAGAAACCTATTGTATTTCAGTTTATATAAACTTTGAGTGGGAAAGAAATACCAAGAAAAATAATTTTTTAATGCTAAGAAAAATAGTGAGTGAAAATGTACTTATAATTTTGTTTGATTTTACGTTCTCAAACTTTCTCTGCCTATTCATGACCTGAAATTTCAACCCCAAAGCATATGCACCATGTATTCTCTTTGGAGCAAGACAGCATGTAAAGAAAACAAATAGGATCTCCAACATTTTGCAAAGTTGAATGCCTCAGGTTTTCAACAAAACATACATAAATAATTTGGGTTGAGTAGGTTTAGCCTCCTTATACCATGATCAGCCACTAGATGGCAAAATATGACATGAAATGGAGGCTGCTGACGAAGTTGAAAGTCTGACTTAGAGTTGACGTAGAGAAAGTTTGAGTTAGTGAAAACCTATAGTTGTATTATATTCATAAGGAGGTATAATATAGTCATTCTTAAGGTATGTACATTTCTTCTAATTAAAGACATTCACTGATTCATTCAAATTCTTGTCTAGAAGTCCTAAGGCTAAAACCCAGTTGACTGCAAGGATGGTTCTACTTCTTGTCCCTGCCAGTCTCCCTCCCAGGGACTAACTGCTTAACAATAAATATTTCTCAGTGCCAACCACCATTTTGCCTGGGTACTAATTATAATTATTTTCTGTCACAATCTCCATCATGTTGCTTAGCATCTCTTCAGCAGCCTCCACTGCTTCAGCCTTGCATATTTGCTTGGACTGAGCCCAGATACGTTCACTCTTTTTGACCTTTTTTGACTCATTTTACTCTTTGGGGAGCTAATGAACCCGTTTCTCAGCAGTGTACCTAGTAGGATGCTCTATTTCCAGGTCCTAACCTGAACCAAAATAAGCCTTAAGATGTGGGAGGAATTTTTTTTTTTTAAAAAAAGGGAGGGGTGTCACCTAAATGTTACAGGAAGCCTGATGGAGAGGAAGAGATGAACCTCAGACCAGTTAAGCAGCTTATTCAAAACTTCTTATCAATTATTGCTAAAAATAGAACCAGATACTCCTGAAATTTGACTGGGCACTCCATTTGGTCAATAGGCTCTTTCTTTGATTGTTAAATGAAAGAAAGGAGTGGCAATTTGGAGGAAAAAGTGGACTTAATAATCTTTTCCAAGTGCTATCAGTGAAACTAGGAATAGAAAAAAGTTTTCTGTTGGCCTCTTAACTGTTTTGGACTTAATAATTTCCATAATATTTGACACTCTGAAATTGAATCATGTTACTAGAATCTCTTGTTGGAGATTGACAAAGTGAAAGTTAGACTGAAATTTCCCAAAGTAAGTGGTCTGTGTGAGAAACCTCCTGTATAAGCCATACTATGTGTCATTTTATACACAGATGTATTAGAAAATAGCCAAGGAAATTTCTTCCTGAAAGCATTCCTAACCAGGAAATGTACCTCACTTAAACCAAACACATTTCCTTTGTGCCTGGCATATAACAGATGCTCTGTTTGCACAAGGAAGGAAGGGAACAAGGAAGTAAGAAATGGAGAAGAAGAAGGGAGATGAGAGAAAAAATATATTTATTAAAAAGATGTAAACAAATGCTTGTAAAATCATCAAGAAGCATACTTTCTTTGTCCAGTCGAGATGAAGAAATGTCAGCTCTCTTAGTATAAAATAATGTTTTAGGCTTGGCCGTCATAAAAATTATTCCCTAATCATCTCTTTTCTAGACTAAACAATTCCAGCTCCTAAACCTTTCCCTCGGGACTTTCCTTGTTTTTGTGCTTATCCATATCAATTTTTGTATCTTTCTTAAAAGTCAAAGTTATTTGAGATTCTATTCCATTGCTCTTCACTATCCTTTTAAATGTTATCCTCTTTTGAAGAGATATTTATATAGTCAAACGAGAAACCAGATAAAATTTGTAAGTTTTTTAGGAGAAAGCATATTTTGAAGCCCATAGAAAAGTAGTTGTTATCTAAACAACTACTTTTTTACATACAAATCAATTTTATCAGAAATTTACTTTTTGTAAAGGATAAAATGGATTAATTATTGCATCTAGATTTCTCAGTCCCTCAACACAACACACACAGTTCCTATGCTATGAAAAATTAGTCATACACAATAACATGATACTTACTTTTCCCATGATGATAATATTTAATGAGAAAAACTATTAAAATATTTCTTTTGTGTGTGTGTGTGTGTGTGTGTGTGTGTGTGGTACGCGGGCCTCTCACAGCTGTGGCCTCTCCCGCAGCGGAGCACAGGCTCCGGACGCGCAGGCTCAGCGGCCATGGCTCACGGGCCCAGCCGCTCCGCGGCATGTGGGATCTTCCCGGACCGGGGCACGAACCCGTGTCCCCTGCATCGGCAGGCGGACCCTCAACCACTGCACCACCAGGGAAGCCCTTAAAATATTTCTTACCCTGAGTTCATGAACTGTACAAAGAATTTTTTAAAACATATACAAACTTAGAAAACTTGTTGGCAAATACTGTTGGGAATTTACAGACAAATTTTCCAGTTTAAGCAGTTTCCTATTTGTATATCAAATTGTTGTCTATGAACCACCTTCATCAAAATCACATTGCAGAAAGGTTCAGCAGTACTTCTCAAAACTTCTGATTTCTGGCCTCCATTCCAGCCCTACAGACTTAGAAGCTCTAGAGGTGGGATCCGGAAAATTGCCATACTCCTCAGATAATTCTTATGAATGTTTCAGTTACAAGGGATACTTATACCAAACCTTCATCTTTTCACTTGAAGCAGTCCTTTTTTTTTTTTTCCTTAGAATTATAAAGATTTTTTTAAGTTGGTACTTAAACAGCGATGGTAAAAATGTGAGTGGCTTGCTTCCTATCTATCAAACACCCTAGGTCTGGTTAGCAGCCTGACTATTGTGAAGAGAAAATGTAATTGTGTTGCTAGGGATCTATAAGGTACTTTGATCTCCCAGAGACTAGCTTTATTTTTGGATGTTGTTACAAGATTAATCCCACAGTCTCTTTTATAATTCATTTACTTGACCAAGTTTGCACCTCACATTGCAGTGAGTTTGATTTCGTCCTTTCAGTAGCTCTAATGTAAGACACTGTCTTTCGAATAAGGAAATGAGAATATTTATTTTCGGTTGGCCACCATCGGCCAGGGAGTTGAAAAGAAGGGAAAATAGAGCTTCCCTGGTGGTGCAGTGGTTGAGAGTCCAACTGCCGATGCAAGGGACACGGGTTCGTGCCCCGGTCCGGGAAGATCCTGCATGCCGCGGAGCAGCTGGACCCGTGAGCCATGGCCGCTGAGCCTGCGCGTCCGGAGCCTGTGCTCCGCAATGGGAGAGGCCACAACAGTGAGAGGCCCGCGTACCGCAAAAAAAAAAAAAAAAAAAGGGGAAAATAATGCTGAGCTATAATTGCTAAGAGTCAGTGGTTTGAGTCTAGGAAACCCAAGATCTTGGGATCCCAAGAAGTGGGACTATAGTATTCTTAGTCTTCCAGTTTCCACCATTTAGGTCATCTCCAGTTTATTTGCTTTAAAGGGGGTCTACTGCAATTGTGATAGCTTAGAATTTGTCACCAGCAATCATGTGATAGTTTAGAATGTTGCCTATGTTTATACTATATCAATAAAGTTATTCTCTAAAATAACCTTCACCACTTTTTAATACATTTTCTCATAAAATGAATATATTTTGAAAGTGCTGTGGCTGTGACTTACTAGATGTTTCTCTATGATAGTTTCCCTTTGATTTTTACTGACTTTCATTTTGTATTCTGTAAAAGGTTATTGATATTTGGATTTTGTATAGGTATATACTTTATCAAAAACTTTCAGATCCATATGATTCTCACAACCAATCAAAAGATGGCAGGGAATGTACTGTCTATATTTCAATTTAAATAAAATTTAATAAATGTTATAATCATCACTATGAATTTTATCATTAGTAAAACATTAACAAGAATATTTTGGACATTGACTTTGGTATAAAGTTAAATTAACATAGAAAATATGTTTTATCTTGTGTTAATGCAGAACGAGAGAGAAATTTATGAATGAAAAATCTCTCCAAATTGCGTGAATCAAATTTCTTTTTATTCAGTGTGATATAAGGACAGAGCTTCAGGCTTCCCAGGCTTATCATACTGTCATTAACACAGAATGTTGGGCAAGCTTGAATATGAGTAGGGTATGTTTCTCATTGTGCCCTACATTGCCCCATTTTACACCTGTAGCTCCAGCATTCCAAGAGTACTCTTAAAGAACAATAGATTAGACGATCACTCATAATAAATTATGAGTCCCTGGGCCACAATTTAATCAAACGTAACATGAGAGAATTTGACTACATGACTTAATGATAACTTCCAGCCCTAAGACTCAATGGAAGAAATCTCTGTGTTAATGTCATCTTATTTAATAACTACACTGCTTGTCTCATAGGAGTATTATACTGTTGTTGAAGAAGATACAGGAAGTTAGGTCAAATAGATACAAGGGTCCCAATTCATTTGGTGGTAGAAATACCGTCTGATTGAAGTTGATTGCTTGGAAACTGAAACATATTTTGCCCTATAAACATGTTACGAATTATTATTAAATTTCAAAGTTCATTCAAAACATCTTTAGGGGGACTACTCTGAAAAACATGAGAAGTGGATATAGTCAGCCAGCCTCCAAAGAAGGGCTGTGTAGTGATAGCTGTACATTCAGGCAACTGCAAGCCAATCACAGGTGCGGGTCACAAAGAATGGACAAGGCAAATCACAGTCTCTAATGCAGGAAGAGGCCTTTGATTTCTTGACAGGATAATGACACAACATGGGTTAATTTCCCTTGGGAATGATAACCAGATGCGTTTCAGAGTGTTGGACCTAAACCCCTTGTGAGATATGATTGATAAGCTTTTTCCAGACACCAAAGAAGCTAATGAAATGGAGTAACTTCCAGTACTCCCCCAACAACCCACCCCACGTCCTCCTGATCTTACCCGGTCACACCGTCCTCATTTTGGACATCTCTATTTCTCCACCAGGAGATCTCAAAAAACAGAAGATAAAGAAACACCTTCAAAAGTGCTCCCTTCTAGGTCTGACATAAATACACTACCATGTGTAAAATAGCTAGCTAGTGGGAACGTGCTGTATAACACAGGGAGCTCACCTCGGTGCTCTGTGATGACCTAGATGGGTGGGATGGGGGTGGGTGGGAGGGAGGTCCAAGAGGGAAGGGATATAGTTATACATAGAGCTGATTCACTTCATTGTACAGCAGAAACTAACACAATATTGTAAAGCAATTTTACTCCAATTAAAAAAAAAACAAGTGGTCCCTTCTATCCAAGCCCTAAAGCAGGAAAGGAACTTGATTTTTATCTGAATCTCTTCGTTTGGCCAACAGGACCTGGAAGGTTTGTTAGTGGTAGTGATCCCTGTTGCTTCCTCCAGTGAGTAGAGCTCTTCCCTTTCCTTCCCTCAAGGGTTTCCTCCAATCAGAATAAGGCGCGATGATGACCCAACACAAGGTCCACCTTCCTAAGGAACCTCTCCCTTTATTTGTATATAAGGACTATTTATAAACCTGATGTTTTAAATCAAGGAATACTTGAATTATGACAGTGCCAAAATATAGCAGGAGTATTATTCTTGTGATGGTAGTGGCCGTATTACTTTGCGTGTGTATGTGTGTTTTCACTTGACAAATTTCTGCTATGAATTTTTCTTGTGACTTACTCCACTTCTAGGAAAATTGAAATTCAAATATAGTGATTCTGTTTGTGTGTTTTGGATTCCTAGACTGTTTTATTTAATCAAACTTATAGCAAACCAATTAATCAAGGTCATAAATTGAGAGATGAGGTTCCAGAGATGTCATTCATTATGCCGCAGACTAACGTCACTTTTTAAAAAAAATATTTTTATTTACTTATTTATTTGGTTGCACCGGGTCTTAGTGGTGGCAGGCGGGCTCCTTAGTTGTGGCACGTGAACTCTTAGTTGCAGCATGCATGTGGGACCTAGTTCCCTGACCAGGGAATGAACCTGGGCCCCCTGCATTGGGAGCGCAGAGTCTTATCCACTGCGCCACCAGGGAAGTCCCCTGACGTCACTTTTTTCTCTTCCCTGTCACTAACTAGCACTATCCTCACCCAGGAACACATTCCATGAATGTTGAATAGCCAACCTGAAGGGAGCATGGAGCAGATCCAAAGTTTGTCCTTTTAAGCAATTTCAGCACCTAGAACAATCCTGGAAGAAGGAATAATTAACGAGCTTTTTTTCTCAATGAATTCTGCTATGCATGTTTCTCTATAATGATTAAAACAATGCAAAGTGTCTGCTGTTCAAGCCTATAAGGTGAATTTAATTAAAGCAAGGAAACAAACAAAAAATAAAATTCTCTTTAAGCTCCCAGGAGATAGAAAACCATGCCAGTTTGATTTGGGAATATGTAACACATTTGAGAATGTAAACACATCTATTATGATACCCCTATTTAAAATAACTGTTTTATTTGGAAACAAATCGCCCCTGGCTCTAATTTGAGTTAGGAATTAAAGTGAATTGATGTCACTAAACTAGGTTTATTAGGTAGGACACTGGTCTTTTATTAAAATGATTGTCTTTTCTAATATTTCCACGTGAACATCTCACAGGCACCTCCAAATGGAATCTATTCCATTCTTCCTGTGCACTCCTGACACCTCAAAAACTGTTCCTTCCAACGTCCCTTATTTCAATCATTGACACTGCTATCCTCCCAGGTGCTCAAGCAAGAAACTGTAGCATCACCTTCAACCTCTCCATCTTAATTAGGAAAGCTTGGGGAGCAGAAGAGCCACGTTTCTTATTTGCCACCACAAACAAGTCACTGTTGACTAAACATTTAAGTGAATTTGCTATTACCCATCTACTTACTCTTAGGCAAGACACAACCTTTCTAAACTCCAGTTTCTTCCTCAGTAAATTCATAGATATGGACTATAGAAATAACTCTGAGATTCTCTAATACCGTGCTGCAACTGCATTCATGCACGGCTTTCTCAGCAAAAAGTTGATAATCAGTTAGCTGCCAACACTTTCTACATGTAATATTTTCCTGTAGGTTGGTTTCCTACTCCACATGCTTTCCAAAGTGTCCTGCGTTGGATTCTATTATAGCATTTATCATTCTCAAGTACAACTTTCTGTTTATTACCTATCCTTCCAGTAAATGCTGAGATTCCTGAAAATTAAAATTCACTCACACAGATTATGGCCTTTATCACTTACCTCTCCTCCCTAGCATAGCACTTTTCATATATAATAGAACACACAAAACAGATTTGAAAGCCTTTGGAGCTCTCCATTCACACTGGCCACCCTAGTCTAAGCCGCCCTCATTCCTCTCCAGGATGACTGAAAAGCCTCTTTAGCTGTCTGCTATCAACACCCTTACCTCCTGGTATCCCAGACAGCAGCCAGAGTGATCTGCCTAAAACCCTTCCTTAGCTTCCCATTGCATTTGTAAAAGGCTCTAAAGTCCTTCTCGTGGCTTTACAGTTGCCCACTGCCTACCTTTACGATCTCAGCTCCTTCCACTCTTGCCTTTGTTGATCTGCTGCAGACATGCCAGCCTCTTTTCAGTTCCTCCTCCCTGCCTCAGGACCTTTGACCATGCTGTCCTATCTGCCTGGAATCCATGGGACTTAGCTCCCAGAAAAAGATATATGATATACCTTGAATATTATTGCAGGAAATTGTCTTCAGAAGTAGCACACTAACCCTTTCTTAAACTCTTCTCTCCATAGTTTCTTTTCTAAAAAGGATAAGAAGTTAATAACGTATTGCACTTCTGGAGTATGTTTGTCCACAGTTAGCTAAATGGAATTTCAAAATTTTTTCAAGTCTACAGCGAAATTATCATCCACTTCTGATGAAATGCAACCACTTCTGGGGTAAAATATCATAGCGCTTGAACCTTTTATTATACTATAAACCGGGATTAGAATTACGCATGAAGAATACCCAAAGGTTGTCACTTAAATAGCCTCTTCCTTGTAGAAATCATAGAATATCCTTCTTGACTTTTATTCAGCTCATAAGATCCTATTATACTTCTATCACCAGACTAGAGAGCAACACACTGTCTCATTACTAAAAGGTAGAGAGTTTACACCTTATAAAGCAGCATGACATTCATGGGGAAATTTCTCAGTGATGATTTCAAATATTTCCAAGAAGATAATGTCTTAAGGAGAAAAAGCAATCGCTCTGACCTGGTGCTTTCTCGATTTGAAGATTTTAGGAACATATAATCAGTCCTATAGCTTTAATAAGTGTTTTTCTGCTGCCAGTGAAATCACGTTTGTTTTTTGTTTTTTTTTCACTTGCTTAGGAAAACTAGAAATAGCATTTGCAATACTGTCAGTTGGTTTATATTTAAAATCAAGCCCCCTCTTATGAGACTGAGTGCTATCTTTTACCAAAGCAGTCTTGAATTTGAGGGAAGTTATATGGGTTAGAGGCTATTGGAAGCTTCTTTTCAGGTATTTGTCTCCCATGTTCTGTAAGTACTGACGCCAGAGGGAGGCTCTGCAAACACTAAATAACAGAGGCTCTTACGTGGGCATAAACAAAGGCCTTGGCCCAAACACCAACTGTCAGAAGCTTCTGAACCTGATGTGAATTGTTCTAAACTCACTATATAGAAACGGAAACAACAGAGACCTTGACCCTTGAAGTACCTGGGAAAGTGGCAGACTTCCTACTGGTCACTCGGGGCCTCTGTGTGCTCTGCCCTGCAGATGTGTTTATGAAAGGATTAGTTCTCCTGACAACTATCTGGGTTTTGATTTAGGAACCGAATAGGACTCTGCCACAAAGAGCCACTGGATCACAGACAGTGTGTTCTTTTAATTTACTTCCATAAACAGGCAAAAATTGAAGTCAGCTGTCAGCAAAGACCAAATTAAAGAGCTGAGTGTCAGAGCCACAGTTAAATCAAGATCAGTTTTTGAGGTGGAGGTGGTGGGAGCTTGGGTTTTTAAGCTTCCAAAGAAGATATGCTATTAGGTACCAAGCTGAGACTTTCACTCTGTGGTTTAGATGTCCTGTGCGTTGTTTAGTTTTCAAAAAATTAGATTTAGACTGAAACTAATATCATCCCTAAAAAACTTTCCTTACTTAAATGATGTACAGGATCTCAAAGTATAATACAATAAATGTGCAAACCGTAACCATCCCTAAGATAATTATGGCAAATATAGCTCAGTCTTCTAGGCTTGTGGGCTGTGAATCTCCTTGATATGGCTCATCACAATCTCCTAATGCTTCCTTTAATGATTTTAATTCTGTCCCGGTCTATTTTGCTGCTCTTGTTATCTCACAGTGACCCTGCTTTTGTGCCAGTATGCTGGGACAGGATATTGTCATTGTGACTGGAGAAGGAAAGTAAGCAAAATCTTAAGCCTGGAACTTTCGATAGTTCAGTAAATAGTACACACATTTATCATGTCTGTTAAGGGAAGTGCAGACATCTCTGGCTATGTGCGATGCCTTAAAATTTGGTTAACATCAGTAAAGTGTAACTGGGGCAATATTGCATAGTGGTTAAAGTACATTGGCTGTGGAGTCAGATTTGGGTCTGATTGTCAACTTGGCCATTTAATAACAAACTAGTGCATTTCTTTGAATTTTACGTTTCTCATTCGTAAAATAAGGATAATGATATTTCATAAGATTGTTTTGAAAATGAAATATGATAATGTATATCATAAAGCCAGGCATATGGAAGGCATTCAATAAAATAGTTATTCTCATTAGTTTATTATTAGCTCAATTCAATAAATAGATTGTCAGGGTCTGCTAGGTGTCCAGCGCTGTGGGATACACAAAAGAAGTATGAAATAGTGTTCCTGTCCTGAAGAAGTTGATAATCTAGTTGTTGTTTTTTTTTTTTGCGGTACGCGGGCCTCTCACTGCTGTGGCCTCTCCCGTTGCGGAGCACAGGCTCTGGATGCGCAGGCTCAGCAACCATGGCTCACGGGCCCAGCCGCTCCATGGCATGTGGGATCTTCCCAGACCGGGGCACGAACCCGCGTCCCCTGCATCGGCAGGCGGACTCTCAACCACTGCGCCACCAGGGAAGCCCCAAGTTGTTTGTTTTAATTATGGAAATAAGCTATAGTGCCTGGAAAAAGCAATGTTACTTTTGAGGGAAGTGTTACATGAGTGGGAGGAAAAACAAGGGATTAGAGAAAGAAGAGGCCAGTGTGAAGTGAGAGTGGAGAAACACTGCATGGAATATGTCAGAATAATGATGAATCTTGAGGAGTGGCCCTTCTACACGTGCAGAAATGACTCTTTGGGTATGCAGAGGGAAGTCCTGATTTGAATTTGGTGACATGGGTTGGAGAGGGTTGTATTGCTCTGCATTCAAATATGCAAGGACTTTGGAGAAAGAAAGGTTGGGCGATTGCCTCCTGAGAATGAGGAACTGGCGGGGGTGGGTGATGGACAAACAGCATATCAGGAAATGGATATCCAATAGTTCCTTCCAAGTTGTTTGAATTAATGCAACATGTGAAATCCATCTCCCCTAAAAGTCGAGTAAAATCTGTGCTACACAAAGCCCATAGGCATCAGTTAACTTATGTATCAATCAGCTGCTGGGTCAGCTGGGGGCTGGCTGGTGTAGGATAGTTCGACTGGGACGGCTTATCTCTGCTGCATGTAGCCTTCAGCGGATGAGACCAGACTGGTTCATGAACATGGTATTGGCAGGGCCGAGAGAGAGAGAGAGAGAGAGAGAGAGGGAGAGACAGAGAGACAGAGAGACAGAGACAGAGATAGAAAGCAGAAGCACCCGACATCTTTTGAAGCCTGATCTTGAACTGGCACACTATCATTTCCCAGCTTTCTGTTGGCCAAAGCAAGTCACAGGTATGGTGCAGAATCAAGGGGTAGGCAAATTGTCCCCACTCTTGATGGGAGGAGTTGCAAAGTCACAGTGTTAAGGGGTGAAGATACAGGAAGAGGAATAATTGTGGCCGTTATACAAACAATTTGCAGTGTCTTACTTGAGTAATTTTCTCATGGAAATGTAAAAGAACTTTGCCGAATGCTCTGTGGAATAAGGACAGCACGCTCTGCTCGGAAAGCTGAACCAGCTCAGTAGAATAAGCACCACTGGGCCAGTACTGACCGTGAGAATGTAAGTCATTTGTGAAGTCGCCAAAGATCCGGAGTGAGTATTACACTTTCTATGTCATGGGACGGGGCGCTGAGCCAATCTTAGCGTCGCTCTTAAGGGACACTGTGACAGCGTGTCAGAGATAACTTAGAGATGCGTATTATGAATGTCCAAAAAGTTACTACAGGATATGGTGTGCTCCTGTTTTATTTGACCACGAAAAATTTCTTTCCCTCCCCTCCCCTTCCCTGCCCTTCTCCTCTCTACCCCGCTCCTGTCCACTCTTCCTCTTCTCTCCTCTCCTGTCTTCTCCTGTCTTCCCTTCCCATCTCTTACCCCCCTCCTCTTCTCACAGGACTAAGAAGTGGAAATAGTATGAGAAAGGGCTTAGAATAGAAAAATGAAGCACTTGACCCAAGCTTGTAGGCAGTGGCCTCTCTTTGGAAGATTTGAGACACAAAGTTTATGATTGAATTTGGGAGGGTTCGTCTCCTGACAGCATTGTTTGGTAGATCAGAAGGAAGCCCTATTACTGAAAGGGGAAAAGTAAGTTATCCTAATAGTTTCTAAAAGAATTCAGACAGACATGAAACAAAGCTGTACCTGTCTTCTGGTACCCAGGCACCAAGACATTCAACAAATATTTGTTGACCGACTGCTCAGGGGACACCCATGGATGATTTTCAAAGGGATTCAACCAATAAGAGGCCCAAATTAGGCTTCATTTTGTAGGAGACGTTGCCCATATGTTTTTTACCCTCTAGTCATCAGAGGCATGGATTCACATGTCAGTAGTGTCTACTTGATTCAGATATATATTTTTTAATGATAGATGAGAGGCTCTTTTAAGTCCAGACTTCATAAAGTTAACAAAAGAAAGTAGGTAAGAATGCTTGAACCCTCCCTATGGAATGAACTCAACAGTTAAATGAATAGTTAACATAAACACACATACACACCCATCATACTAAGCAGTTGTAACTACTGTATAATTCGATTACAAATTCCAATCACCCTTTATTATGATGTCAATGGCTTTAAGAACCAGTCCTAGTCCTGTCGTAGTAATTTCTATGACTGCTTTATTTCTGCGTCCTTCATTTGTCCTGGTTGGCATCCATCTCTGTTAATTCTGTGTCTCATACTGGTCCATATAAAAACGTTTCACTTTCTTATATTAGGATTGTACATAGGCAAGAATACATGAAGGAATCATGGTTGCTTTGTCCAACAAATAGAATCTATATCAACTATTTTTTTCAGCACTCGTTATTTCTGTTCCTATATTGCTATTATACAGATATGCGCTAGAAACTCAAGCCCGATTCATTCTGCAGATTACACCTGTTGTGTCTGGCCAACTGCTCTGAATCGGCCTGCTGCAAGATGTCTTTACTCTAACAAGAGAGGGTTTATAGACATTTCTGAATTTAGACTACAAGGGCCCAAAAAAGAATTCTATTGTGGGTGCTGATTCAAAAGTTCCTCTCTCCTCGTTTTCCCCAACATAATATTTATAATTCAGTTTCTTCCTAGTGATTTCTGTTGTGGCACTCTAAAACTTACCCCTGACCTCTCCTCAAGCAGCCCTGGTTGTGGTTTAAAACATGAATACTTTGTTAGATGATTGGTTTTTAACCATGTCACGTTCATTCTAGGAAGCAGACACACATTCACATACGCCATCAATAAAAGCAAATAATTAATAACGGCAAACATTTATTGAGAGTCTACTGTGTGCCAGGCACTGTGTTAAGAACTTTATGACACATTAACTAGTTTAATTTATACACCAAACCTAAAGTTTATCCTTTCACTCACTATCTAGAGTCATCCTTTATAAGTGTGAATCTGACCAATCAACCTGCTTAAAGTACTTTTAGAGTAAAATCGTTTTTATCATAGTCTACGAAGTCCCTCATCATCTCCCCTTGGCCCATCTCCCCAACTTGATTCTCTCCCTTGCTCACACTAGCTTTCTTTCCCTTCAACTGCCAACCTCATTCCTGACTCACTGACTTTGCATCTGGATTTCCATCATCCTCTTCCCTAGACTTTCTCACAAGACTGCCTTGTTTGTATCATTTAGCTTTTTAGCTCAAGTGTCATTTCTCTGGAGAGGTCATCTTGGACCATCCTAACTAAAGTATCATGCCATCTGCCTCGATCGCTCTTCCTCTATTCCATTGCTCTGTTTTATGTTCTTCATAGAACATGGCATTATCGGAATATATCTGCTGTATTTGTTTGTTTACATACTTCTGTCTGTCCATCCCTGCTCAAATGTTAGCCTCAGGGAATGCAATATATTTTTTTTTTTGTTTGTTTTTTGCGGTACGCGGGCCTCTCACTGCTGTGGCCTCTCCCGTTGCGGAGCACAGGCTCCAGAAGCACAGGCTCAGCGGCCATGGCTCACGGGCCCAGCCACTCTGCGGCATGTGGGATCTTACCGGACCGGGGCACGAACCTGTGTCCCCTGCATCGGCAGGTGGACTCTCAACCACTGCGCCACCAGGGAAGCCCCTTATTTTTATCTGTCCTCTTTATAGCTCTGTCCTCTGTACCTAGAACGGAAAATATTTTTGAGTAAATGAACATTTAATGATGGCAGTGGATTAGTTTTCTCCCAAATCATGGAGGCATGTTTGTGCTAAGTAATTTATCCACAGT
Source organism: Aethalodelphis obliquidens (assembly GCF_003676395.1). Classification (NCBI taxonomy): domain Eukaryota; kingdom Metazoa; phylum Chordata; class Mammalia; order Artiodactyla; family Delphinidae; genus Aethalodelphis; species Aethalodelphis obliquidens. The sequence continues at coordinate 16,975,986 of NW_020837983.1, forward strand.
CACACAGATGATGAATTTGATCTTGGACAAGTCACTTAGCCCTAATATGAACTCAGGGCTTCTCAAGTCCAAATCCCATGCCTTTAACACCTAGGCTACCCTGTATGAAGTTATGTATAAAAACTGAACAGTTCTACCCCACTTTCAGTAATAATTGACTGGGTAAACTGATATGAAAGGAAGATACTTTATTTTCCTACCTTATTCTGGTCAGAAAAGAAGCGGACCTAAATATTCTGGATTGTCGGAGAACTTGGCTTTTACTAAGGAGAACCTGCCCAGGAAGGCAGGGAGAAGAGGAAAGAAAGTAAACTAAGATATTTTTAGTCCCTGCCATTTGTGAGCCATGTTGTAAGTGTTATGATGATTAACACCTACACTACGTGTGACAAACACCATTGTACAGATGAAGAATGGAGATTTGGAGAGTGAAAAAACACACAACTTGGTAATAGTAGAGTATGAATCCAATTCTATAAAACTCCGAAGTCCATGACTCTCCCACCATGCCACTGGCTTAATGAGCGGGTAGCTATGTAGTTAAGAGTAAAATGTGAAGATTTTTACTGTTAACACCACCTACATTTCTTCTTTGTCACTGACATCTGAATATTCCCAGGATATAATATATTTCTTTATCAAAAACCTGACTTCCCTCTTGTTCAGTAATAATAAAAAGTTATGCCAAATTAAATAAAGCCACATTACTTAAATAGGCTCACCAGAAACAAGCCAAAAAGGCTGGACAGGGCTTCCCCGGTGGCGCAGTGGTTGAGAGTCCGCCTGCCGATGCAGGGGACACGGGTTCGTGCCCCGGTCCGGGAAGATCCCACATGCCGTGGAGCGGCTGGGCCCGTGAGCCATGGCCGCTGAGCCTGCGCGTCCGGAGCCTGTGCTCCGCAACGGGAGAGGCCACAACAGTGAGAGGCCCGCGTACCACAAAAAAAAAAAAAAAAAAAAAAAAAGGCTGGACTGTGCTCAGCAGAGGATGCAATTTTGAATCTCCCAGGCAGTTAAGGAATTTATTTTTCCCTGAGGTGATATAAAACATAAGCCATCTTCTCTTTTATAAAATAAATCAAGCCAGATCTGTGCAGCAATCTTACCTAGATCTCAACAACTGGTCCCAAATCAGTCAAGTTCCTTTTTAACTGAAGTCTAGGTTTGAAGCTCCTCCTATTTTCCTGGAATGTGAACCAAGGAACTACACACAGATGTCAGATGACCAGCTAGAACCATCAAAATTTGAAACTGACATGGGAAATTCTACTTGAGGAATCATCCATTTTCCTGGTTTCTCGGGATCCTGAATGAGGGTTTTCCTGAATTTAGAGAACTGAGGGCAATTTGTCCTTAACAATGCTCGGGCTCCCCACGGAACCAGTGCTTTCAGGCAGTGACAAGGTGAAAGTTATTTCAGTGCCCTTCCTCAGAACTGTGATCATTAGAAACAAGACCGTATAAAAGATGCTTGCAGTTGACAGCATCTCTCCCTGTCAGCAGCTTCTCATTTCCTGATGAAGCATCCAATCTCCCATCCTCATGGGAGCAGAGCTCTTACTTCATCCACAACATCTATCTTTTGGCAAGCTGCTCACCCTGGACTTAAACTCTTTTGAAACTGTTTCACTTCTTCCTCAGATTTCCAAAGGAAAGTGCTTCCCTGCAAGCGCTCTCCTGGCAGTCTTGCTCTCTTACTTGAGAAGACAGGTTTGGACACTGTTCCAGACAGCAGGTTACCCATCACAATGGGCAGCGAACAAAGCTCAGATCTGAAGGCGTGGAGAGTGACGAAACACCATGTTGTTGGCTGCCTCCCTGCCAGAACTAGCTGTTCCCTCCACAAAATCCACATCACAACGATAGCCAACAGAGAGCTCTCCAGAGCGTTCTGCCGAAAGCCGAGCTCCAGGGTCGTCTGGTGCCACGGAGCACCCATCACACTTCTATTAATGCAGCATTGTTGTACAAGCATAAAGGTACCTTATGTTCTCCGCTCCTTTCAATACAATACTCTTCTTCCTGAGGTTTCTAAACAAAAAAGAAAATGTTACAGCTGAGTTCTTAAAAGGTCTTGCCTAGTAGAAGAACTCAGGGTTTGGTGTCTGGAGAAGTGATACTGCTTTGCTGGTGCATCTATAAAATCTAGTCTTGATTTTTCTTAGATAAAGCATGGCATCATTTTGATCGTGACTCAAAAGGAAATCCCGTGGTGCGTAACCCCTTCATTAGCATCTTTTTCTGGTATGAACTGAAAATTGTCCTCTGGGAGGCTGGTTCCTGACCTCCAAACCACCTGAAAAGAATCTGGATCCTTTCTTTATGAACAAACAACCCATGTGAATCTATCAACCCCTCCCTCTGGTCTTTCATTCAAATGAGCTCTCCTCTCCTGGGCTTTCTTAAAAGACATTGACCCTTTCTTGGCTTGGTCTCTCAAACACTCATTCTTCTCAGGGGCAAATTAAGACTGCAGGTTAACCCAGCCACTCTGGCCTTTGGCACAGCTCGTCAACAGACAAATTACGCTTTCTGTTTTCTTCTGTAGTTTTCTGAATTTAGAATCTAAAGTATGTGGGTAAACTAGATTATCCAGATCCATACACTTGGAAAAAGAATGTGTTCGGTCAACAGTATGTGTGCTGATGTCAAAAGATGCTTGAGATATATTAAGTTAAAAAAAAGGATGTTGCAGAAAAAGGAAGTGGCTTATATACATGTTTATCTAATTTGTGTTCAAAATATACATTTTAATTATAAAAATAGTACACATTCATGGAAAAAATTCATAAAAGCACACTTCTTGGATGGCCATGGATAGGAAGGAAAATTTTACTCTTCACTTTACACAATTGTGGTTTCCTTGAATTTGTACCGTTAGCAGGTATTTTCAAAAAAGAATTAGCAGTAATAATTATAATAAACTGGTGGGAGACTTGTCAGATATCACAGTGAGGTTGGATATAGACTAAAGGAATTTTAGCTTTGCTTTCTCCTGGGTCGGTTGTTGTACCTACTCTCAAAGTAGCCACTTGTTGGTAAATGCTGTCTTATATGTCTCCTTGATCTACTGTGCATTTAGATTAACCACAAAATTTCTTCTCCCCTGCAAATTCCAAGGCACAAAATTCATTCTGCACTGAAGGTGCTGACATAGTACCTTTTCTCTGACTGGTTTATGCAGTGTTCCCTCCCTTTATGCCATAAAATTGGACTTTGCAAGTCAGTCTGTATCAACACCCCACTATTGATCCATGAGCCCATTCGGGGCTGAGAAAACAAGGGCCTTTTCTTCTTGCCTTTCCTAAAGCGTCAGAAAGATCGTGGGGGGCCTGATGAGACAGACCCTCTGGAACAAAGGCACCCAAATCTCAGCCGTTAAAGAGAGGCTGCACCCTGAAGACTGGTCCCAGTGGAGTGAGTGCCGTGAGGCTGATGGCAGAAAACAAACGAACAGGTTATCCAGAGGCTCTGGTGACAGCAGACAGTTTGGATAGTGATTCAGCGAAGCAGGGTGAGTAATGCCAGGAGGTCAGGATCATGGAAGATTGGCAGAGGATGTTGTGCTGCAGCCATGGGACACAGAGGCAAAAAAAATAGAGCCCTGAGCCCAGAGGAGGTACCATGTTGGTTGATTATTAAGAAAAAGATGGGAGTGAGAGATTAGTTATCCAAGGTGGGGAACAAGCTCAGAGATGCACTAGCAATAGGGCTGACTCACGCTGACTGGCTTCATTGGCCAGACTCAGGCACCTTTTAATCCCTCTGACCGAGGAATGATGGGTCAGTCCACTGCCTGAAATGAGACAGAGTCTGCAGGGTCAAGCGAGCCAAACTGTGAGAGAGCTGAAATTCGGAAGGCAGGTTAGTCGATACATTATATCGACCAGAGCGGGGGTATGAGGCCCAGCTCAGGGCCGTATAGCACAAGCCACAAGTCGGGCCAGTGTCAGCCTGCTGTTGGCATCAATCTAAAAGTTTAGAAAAAGATAAAAATCTATTCATTTTGCCTTTCTTCTGCACAGTTGGTGGATATTGGAACCTGGAATCCAATGCATGTCCTGAAAGTCTCAAGCTGTGAAGCAAAACAAACAAAAAAATACAACCAACCAACCAAATAAATAAAAACACCAGGATGACATTCTGCACTCTTTGATGGGAAACGTGGTGACTTGTGTGGAGCCCACCATGAAGACTTTCCACAGCTTTTAACCCTGGTTGCAACTTTCTTTTTATGTCTAGATTAGAAGAACACACCCGTTTTCCTTAAGTCACATTTAATTTGTTTCTTGGAAGTTCTAACATGTTCCAAGAGAGCAACTTCCCCCCATTGCCAAAATCTCCTCTTGGCCTAATCTTTCTTGTCTCAGGTTTTGAGGCATTGTCCATTTCACATCTCACAACATAACACACAACATTACTCACTTTGTCAGATGGCCTGGATAAGGTGCAATATTTTCCTATTCCAGGACTGAACTCTTATAGCAGGCTGATTGTTGGAAAGGGTGAAAGAGCGGGGTGTGGGCAGGAGGTAGTAGAACTATTACATTCTTTCCTTTAGCTGCCAATAAAAAGTGCTGAACTGTAGACAGTCCAACAGGGCCCTGTTCTAATGCTCGGGGACCACACCAAATGGAGCTCATACTGTTGGTAATACTTAGTTCAGGGATACAAATTGCAGGTGGAGAAACAGAAAGCAGCTTTGGGCAAATTTAGCAAGCCATTCCTTGAGGTTTTTGAAAATTGAACATGCAGTGAATCAAAATGCCTCCAAATGTAGCCCATATTGGAATTTGAAATAAAACTACATTCATTTTGGAAGAGCACTTAGTACCGAAAGGCAGTCAGCATTCCTGTTCAAAATCTGGCTAAATACATCTAGGGGTCTCATTCCTAAGGTGTCATTGGTCCAAGTACTATCCTGACATTACCTCCCAGGACTTTCTCCTGGTATATTTCCAAGGCTATGAATCGTCAAGAAAAATTCCTGGGATTTTCCTCCCAATCCTATTCTCATGAGTTGTTCCTCATGAGATAAACTCATGATGGATCCCCTTCCTACTTAATGAACTTCTGTTTTACTTCTTTGGGCTATTTATGTACTAATCCATTTTCTTCATTTATTTCAGTATTCATGCCGTATACATCTATTAACTGCTTTGCATGCATGTGCGGTCTTGGTGCTTGGAGCAGTGAAGACCAAGATGAAAAAGGCAAGAGTATTTTGTACAAGATAATCACAATAAATATTTATTCAGGCAATAATTATAGGGAGATGAATGTAGTGATTTCACCAGTAGGGGGAAATTAGAATAATCAGCCCTTTTTGAATGGGTAAAGGAATCTTTCAGAGAAAAGATGCTTGAAATTCTTGAAGGATATGTGTTTTGACAGACCTACTGGAAAAGTGTCATGGACTAAATATTTGCATTCTCCCAAAATTCTTATGTTGAAGCCCTAGCATCACCCCAATGTCATGGTATCTGGAGGTGGGACATTTGGGAAGTAAGTCATGAGAGTGGGGCTCCCATCAGGGGATTAACGTCTTCATAAGAAGAGGAAGAGAGACCAGGGCTCTCTCTCCTTCATTGCTATGTGAGAACACTGCAAGAAGGTGGCTGGCTGCAAGCCAGGAAGAAGGCTTTCAGCAGGAACTAAATCTGCTGGCACCTTGATCCGGGACTTCCCAGCCTCCAGAATTGTGAAAAACAAGTTTCTGTTGTCTAAACCACCCCATCTGTGGTACTTTGTTATGGCAGCCCGAGCTGACTGAGACAAAAAGTAAAGGAAATGGCATTGCCAGCACAGGGAAGAGTTTGGCATTCCAAGGCACAGTGATTTGCAGTGGTGCAGGTGCACCGTGCCACTGAATTATGCTGCTGCATCTCAGTGAGTGTGGGGAGGTCAAGGGACACCCCACCCCCCAATTTCAATGCACATCCTCCCAGGGGGAGCACCACCTTCTGCCTCTCCCCAGCCATACTAATTATGGGTACTTATGGGAGTGTTGTTGTAGCCCTCAGATACTTTAAGGTGATTAATAAAAAAACACTGCTTTACACCTTAAAAGCAGTTCCTACATATTAGCTTATTTAATTTGCCGCTGCAACTCTGTGTGGTAAATGAAATTAGCCCCATTCTTACAAATGAGGAATCTGAAGAGTTAACGATTTTGTCCAAGTTGGCAGCAGACTTAGTTACTTTCCCCTCCTTCCTCTCCACAGCCTTGGTGAGGAATTCTGCTACATGCTCTCCATGGTGCTTTAGAATTCTTTCTTCATGAGGAAGAGTCTGCCTCATATGAAGGTGAGAACAATTTCTTATGCCCCTTTTTATCACCAAGACCGTATTCTCTAGTAGGCTCAGAAGAAGATGCTTAGCAAATAATGGAGAAGGGAAGACTACGTCCTTTCATTCCAAATCCCATGTTTTTTCGGCTGATTCCTGGCAGTGTCATCACACCCTAAGTCAAGGCCACTCACTTGACTGCCTCCTGTTCTGTGCACTTGCTCTTTCCTCTGCTCTTCCCTCATCAAACCACTGTTTTCCATCACCAATTTCTATACTTCTTCATACACTGGCAAGCATTTAGTATAAAATTAAATTTCCTTTTCATTATTTAATGACGAAAAATAATAACCCAAGGCTAAAACAGTTGCTTATGTAGACTTCAGGTGTGCTGACGACACCACTAGGAGAGGGTCACTGGGACCCTAGATACCAAAACGAGGTCATTTTTCACAACTTGCTGTGTCCACACCTAGGAGAAATGTGGAGATCAGCTCTCCTGGTTCTATTCCATATTTCCATAATAGTACCCAAATGACACTTAACATTTTATCAACTTTCCTCTTCTAGTACTCTAGATCATCCCAATACATTTCACTCTACATAACAGGTACATTTCTGAAAATGTGAATGTAAACCAGATCTCAACTATTTTATGCTCTTGGAGGGAACACTTGATTTTAAACATGATCCAATAGATACAAGATAAAAATTGCTGGTTTTAATTTTTCTTACTTATGAATTACCACTTATGATAATAAACATGTTATTTAAATATTCAATATATTAAAATAAATTAAATATATTGAATATTACATTAAATATATTAAATATATTTTAAAAGAGGAAATTCAGTAATTTTTAATTTCACATCTTTTGTATAAAATGTAAAGTTCTGGAGAGGAAATAGGAAAATATTAGACAGTAAAACATCTTTTTTTCCTGGGGTGAGAGTCTTAGTAATTTATCCAAAAAGCTATTTCTTCCTACCCAGATTATAAAGAGAGGATAAAAAAGGCCCACCACACATCTTTAGCAGGCTTAAAATTTAACATATAGATGACCAGAGTATGCAGAAAAATAACTTCTTTATTTTCTTTAACTAATTTCACTTTGCCGATGGCAGAAAAAACACTCAAACTTGCCACTGAAAGACCTGTCTCCCAGTTTAAAACAGTTTATTTTCATTGAACTCTGGTTTAGTTTTACAAATATCCAGGCAATTAAAATTTCAAACTCCTTATAGGAGCTTAACTAATGTTCACAAAACTGGGGTCAGTTTTAATTATGCATAAAGGATAAAAACAATGCAGAGAACATTTCAGGTCCCACAGTGTGAAAGTGGCCCTTCCTGGCCCTGGGTCTCTCTCACGTGGCCACACTTCCCTCTCCTAAGTCAAATGAAGTCACATCTGTGACCTTCCACTCCCCTGGCTCTGGGCTCTGGATTCAGACTTCCAGAGTTCAGATCCTTCTGACTTAACAGATCTTACCAACAGGGCAACCTTAAGCAAATTATTTCAATCCTCAGCTTCCTCAGTTGTAAAACATTCAGCTGCTTCATTGGAATTGGTGGTGAGGATTAAATTAACACCCATAAGAGGCTTTGATGCCACTGCCTCTCAAACCACGTGTGGTGAAGTTTTGAGAGATTTTTAAATTCTCAAACAGCTATGGAAGAGACTGTTTAAAAATGCAATAAAATGCATTATTAGAAATCATACCCACGTGCACACACACACACACACACAAAACAATAAAGGCAATATATATATATACACAACATTTTTCTCTTTTTTATTTATATATAAATAAAGCAAATAAATACTCAATAGAAGCTCAAATTACTACAAAGTTTCTAGCCACTTTAATCATCATCACGGGTAATAGTTTGCGGGCTCCAGTCTGCTGGCCACAATTTGAGAAACAATGCCTTACACAATGCTGAGCACAAACAAACGCTCAGTAAATATGATCTATGATTACATTTATTGAGTCCAGTAGAAACAGCAGCTAGAGCATCAAGTAGTGTATACATTAACTCAAGCCCCGAGTCATCAGTTAATGAATAATAAACATTCATTAAAGATGTAGTAAACATGAAAACTCTCAAACCATGACCACGCATAGAACCTCTACCCATTTATCTTAATTTTAAAAAATGCTTTAGGATTTCATCTTATAAAAGAGAGAACTGGTAAAGGTCTGACTACACATTAAAATCACCTGGGAGAACTTTTAAAAATTAATGCTGCCCAGGTACCTCTCCAGACAAGTTAAATCAGAGTCTCTGGTGCTGGGACATGGACATGGAGGTTTTTTTTTTTTTTTTTTTTAAAAGCTCCCTGTATAATTCTAATGTGCAGGGCTGGGTCTCTGATAGAACGTATTACTAGATGAGGCAGGACTCTCGTATCCCTACCTACTATCCACACGCAGCATCACAGTTACATTGAAGGCCTCACTGCAGGGGAACATTTCTTTTTCGACAATCCAGATGAATAAGTTTTGTTAAAATGAAATTTAAGGTAGAAGGGGGTCAATATTAAACTGCTGATTAATGAACCTAACTCATGACCCATACAAAGGCACCTAACTTGGTGTCTCTAAATGCCTACCTGGATGTTTTATGAATTCCCAGGAGGATGCATAGATAAGCCCAGTTAGAAGAGTGATATGGTGTACTCTGCATAACCTTTTAGATTCAGCTGGAGATTCAAGGAACAATTTTTTCTTAAATGAAATATCTTATTTCATCCCTACTTCCAGAATTGTAATCAGAACTCTGGCTTTTATGATGTATTATTTTTCTCATTTGGTTTCCCTTGGAAGAGAATGGAAACTTTGAGTCTTGGCCACTCTTCCATCACATTCTGATTTCCCCATTTGGTGGGCCAGAGAGCTTCATGTACTTTCTTTAATATCAATGGAATTAAACTGCCTTCTGTGGAAAATGTACAATGGAGATTTATAGACTTCAAAGGCATAAAAAAAATTAAGCTAAATGTTGAAGTTTTCTTAAAAGTAGAGGTAGTACATTTGAAGTGCTTGCAGACATTGAGGAAAAAGCATTTAACGTTCCAATGTTTCCTTTATTTTGTTTGTATTCAAACAAAATGTCTTGTATTCCTAGACCTCCCCTGTAGTATAGAACTCACTCTGAGCTCGTTGGACAGGTCTTAGGTGGATACAATAATGAGTGGGGTGGATTTGATCACATCACAAGCAAAGTTGTTTGCATAATCTGCTGCAGAAGATGATAGCAGGAGGGAGAATAAATTCTCCAAGGAATTCTGCTGCCCATTTCTTGGTTTGCCTCCCTCAGATTTCTCACTCAGTCCTACCTGAAATCTCACTGTCTTTGAGTGTTCTTCAGTTATTTCCCAAATTAGTTTGAATCTCTGTTATGCTATGGGTTTTTTGAAGAAATGAATGGTACTTAGCACAACTGTATTTGCTTAATGTATTCTCTGCTGGATTATAAATGCCATGTTTACCTTATTCTATCTTGTTCCCAGTTCCCAACACAGTGCCTGGCGTCGTACTGTTCAATAAATTTTGTTGAATATGCCTCATACTACCATCACTCCCCCCCACCCCGCCACACACACACACACACACATTGTTTTAGCTATTTTAAGTATTTGCCAAAAGAGTAGTGGAGAATATACTCATATTAAAACCTTTGTGATGTCTTTAAGTTCTGCTTTATAAAACCCACAGATTACACAAACTTTATGCCATTGTTACATAATCTGAAACCACTTTTGAAGACAGTTGGGCTGAAACCTTAAACTTGGAATCCGACTTGGGCTTAAATCTTGAGTCTTGCCACTTGCTAGCAATTTACCTAATTTCACTAAGCCTCAGTTTTCACATACATAAAATGGCAAGCGGTAAAAACAATAATGAATAACATACCACAGACCGTGGTTGTAAGGATGGAATAAGATAATATATAATTTAAAAGCTAGCTGAGTTTCTGGCACAGGGTAGGTCCTCAGTTAATGCTTGTTGAATTTGAAAAAAAAAAAAAAAACAATGGCAATTTTCGATGGAAGGTTTCCAGGTGGCACAGGCCGTCTGAAAGGTGGGGAAGGCTCCGATAGTCATTCGCCCTGACTGCTCCCTGGGGCTCCTGGGCCATGGCTCCTGCAGCTCTATCTTTTATTCCACCTGTGGTTTCTGGAGTCACATCAGAGTTTGGCGTAATTTCAATTAATATTCCCTCTATAACAATATCAGGTAATCTGAAACTCCTGGGTTGTTTTTTGCTCTGGTTATTTCTCTAAAATCAAACTCAAAATTATTCTAGAAAGTACAGCCAAAATAATATATTGGTATACTGACTATTTTTGAAATTAATCCTAGAAGTTTTACCTAATATTATACACAGGAACTCACAAGCTTTGTTTCACTTTGATCTCCTTGATTTATTTTGAAGAGGACTTTGTACCTACTTTTCTCTATGTAAGTCTTGCCATTTGCAAAGTCAGTAACATTTTGATTTCTTTTTAAATCTGTGTATTTTATTTTATTTTTTAAATTTTTATTGGGGTATAGTTGTTTTACAATGTTGTGTTAGTTTCTACTGTACAGCGCCAAAGTGAATCAGCCATATGTATACATATATCCCCTCTTTTTTGGATTTCGTTCCCATTTAGGTCACCACAGAGCACTAAGTAGCACTCCCTGTGCTATACAGCAGGTTCTCATTAGTTATCTATTTTATACATATTAGTGCATTTTGAACTGTTAACAACTTTCGAAGTTTGTGACTTTAAGTAAATTACTTAACCTCTTTGTGCCAAGTTTCCTTAACTGTTACATGGGAATAATACTTATCATTTAGCGTACTTTTGAGCATTAAATATGTTCATTCATGTGAAGCACATTGACAGTGTCTGGCACCTCATAAGAATTTAATAGATATTTGCTGCTTTAATACAGCTGTATGGATGGGCTACACACACACACACACACACACACACACACACACACACACACACACGAAACCATCTAGGGACATAAACATTAATTACTATTATACTTAGGGTGACTTTATCTGAAAATGTTACTGTATTAGTTCATTAAGTTCAGATTGCATATTAAACAGATATTTTCAAACTTCCATGTAGTTGAGGACCAGTGCATACTGTCTTTAAAAATCTCATTACTGCACAGGAATATTCCACAGTACTTTATAGAATAGAGTTTCTCCAATTGTAGTGCACTAAACAACCACATCAAAATACCTCTGGGGCTTTTAAAGGTTTCCTGGGCCCAGAGACCTTCAAGATGGCAGAGGAGTAGTAACACGTGGAGATCGCCTTCCTCCCCACAAATACATCAGAAATACATCTACATGTGGAAAAACTCCTACAGAACACCTACTGAACGCTGGCTGAAGACCTCAGACTTCCCAAAAGGCAAGAAACTCCCCACGTACCTGGGTAGGGCAAAAGATAAAAGAATAAACAGAGACAAAAGGATAGGGACGGGACCTGCACCAGTGGGAGGGAGCTGTGAAGGTGGAAAGGTTTCCACACACTAGGAAGCCCCTTCGCGGGCGGAGACTGCGGGTGGCGAAGGGGGAAAGCTTCGGGGCCACAGAGGAGAGCGCAGCCCCCGGGGTGCGGAGGGCAAAGCGGAGAGATCCCCGCACAGAGGATCGGTGCCGACCGGCACTCACCAGCCCGAGAGGCTTGTCTGCTCACCCGCCGGGGCGGGTGGGGATTGGGAGCTGAGGCTTGGGCTTCGGAGGTCGGATCCGAGGGAGAGGACTGGGGTTGGATGCGTGAACACAGCCTGAAGGGGACTAGTGTGCCACAGCTAGCCAGGAGGGAGTCCGGGAAAAAGTCTGGAGCTGCCTAAGAGGAAAGAGACCATTGTTTCAGGGTGCATGAGGAGAGGGGATTCAGAGCACTGCCTAAACGAACTCCAGAGACAGGCGGGAGCCACAGCTATCAGTGTGGACACCAGAGACGGGCATGAGATGCTAAGGCTGCTGCTGCCACCACCAAGAAGCCTGTGTGCGAGCACAGGTCACTGTCCACACCTCCTCTCCTGGGAGCCTGTGCAGCCCGCCACTGCCAGGGTCCCATGATCCAGGGACAACTTCCCCGGGAGAACACACAGTGCCTCAGGCTGATGCAACGTCCTGCCCCGCATCCATACCCCTCCCTCCCCCCGGCCTGAGTGAGCCAGAGCCCCCGAATCAGCTGCTCCTTTAACCCCATCCTGTCTGAGCGAAGAACAGACGCCCTCAGGCGACCTACACGCAGAGGCAGGGCAAATCCAAAGCTGAACCTTGGGAGCTGTGCGAACAAACAAGAGCAGCCTCAGGAGCAGAGGATTAAATCCCCACAATCAACTTGAATACCTGAATAGACAACGAATCATCCCAAAATTGAGGCAGTGGACTTTGGGAGCAACTGTAGACTTGGGGTTTGCTTTCTGCATCTAATTTTTTTCTGGTTTTATGTTTATCTTAGTTTAGTATTTAGAGTTTATTATCATTGGTAGATTTGTTTATTGATTTGGTTGCTGTCTCCCTTATATATATATATATATATATATATATATATATATATATATATATATTTGTTCTTTTTCTCTTTTTGTGAGTGTGTATGTGTATGCTTCTTTGTGTAATTTTGTCTGTATAGGTTTGCTTTTGCCACTTGTCCTAGAGTACTGTCTGTCCATTATTATTTTCTTCTTAATTTTTTAAAATATTTTTTTATTTTAATAACTTTATTTTTTTTTTCTCTCTTTCTTTCGTTTTTCTCCCTTTACTTCCGAGCCATGTGGCTGACAGGATCTTGGTGCTATGGCCAGGTGTCAGGCCTGTGCATCTGTGGTGGGAGAGCCGAGTTGAGGACATTGGTCCATCAGAGACCTGCCAGCTCCATGTAATATCAAATGGCAAAAGCTCTCCCAGAGATCTCCATCTCAGTGCTAAGACCCAGCTCCACTCAACCACCAGCAAGCTATGCCAAACAACTAGCAAGACAGGAACACTACCCCACTCATTAGCAGGGAGGCTGCATAAAATCATAATAAGGTCACAGACACCCCAAAATACACCACCAGACATGGTCCTGCCCACCATAAAGACAAGATCCAGCCTCATCCACCGGAACACAGGCACAAGTTCCCTCCACCAGGAAGCCTACACAACCCAGTGAACCAACCCTAGCCACTGGGGGCAGACACCAAAAACAACAGGAACTACAAACCTGCAGCCTGCAAAAAGGAGACCCCATAAGCAAAATGAGAAGACAGAGAAACACACAACAGATGAAGGAGCAAGATAAAAACCCACCAGACCAAACAAAAGAAGAGGAAATAGGCAGTCTACCAGAAAAAGAATTCAGAGTAATGATAGTAAAGATGATCCAAAATCTTGGAAATAGATTGGAAAAAATACAAGAAACGTTTAACAAGGCCCCACAAGAACTAAAGAGCAAACAAACAATGATGGACAACACAATAAATGAAATTAAAAATTCTCTAGAAGGAGTCAATAGCAGAATAACTCAGGCAGAAGAATGGATAAGTGACCTGGAAGATAAAATAGTGGAAATAACTACCACAGAGCAAAATAAAGAAAAAAGAATGAAAAGAATTGAGGAGAGTCTCAGAGACCACTGGGACAACATTAAACACAACAATATTCAAATTATAGGGGTTCCGGAAGAAGAAGAGAAAAAGAAAGGGTCTGAGAAAATATTTAAAGAGATTGTAGTTCAAAACTTCCCTAATATGGGAAAGGAAATAATCAAGTCCCAGAAAGGCAGAGAGTCCCATACAGGATAAACCCAAAGAGAAACATGCTGAGAAACATATTAATCAAACTATCAAAAATTAAATACACAGAAAAAATGTTAAAAGCAGCATGGAAAAAACAAAAAGTAACATACAAGGGAATCCCCATAAGGTTAACAGCTAATCTTTCAGCAGAAACTCTGCAAGCCAGGAAGGAGTGGCAGGACATATTTAAAGTGATGAAAGGGAGAAACCTACAGCCAAGATTATTCTACCCAGCAATGATCTCATTCAGATTCGATGGAGAAATTAAAACCTTTACAGACAAGCAAAAGCTAAGAAAATTCAGAACCACCAAACCAGCTTTACAACAAATGCTAAAGGAACTTCTCTAAGGAGGAAACACAAGACAAGGAAAAGACCTACAATAACAAACCCAAAACAGTAAAGGAAATGGTAATAGGAACATGCATATTGATAACTACCTTAAATGTAAATGCGTTAAATGCTCCAATGAAAAGACATAGACTGGCTGAATGGATACAAAAACAAGACCCGTATATATGCAGTCGACAAGAGACCCTCTTCAGACGTAGGGACACATACAGACTGAAAGTCAGGGGATGGAAAAAGATATTCCAAGCAAATGGAAATCAAAAGAAAGCTGCAGTAGCAATTCTCATATCAGACAATATAGACTTTAAAATAAAGACTATTACAAGACACAAAGAAGGACACTACATAATGATCAAGGGATCAGTCCAAGAAGAAGATACAACAATTGTAAATATTTATGCACCCAACATAGGAGCACCTCAATACATAAGGCAAATGCTAACAGCCATAAAAGGGGAAATCGACAGTAACACAATCCTAGTAGGGGACTTTAACACCCCACTTTCACCAATGGACAGATCATCCAAAATGAAAATAAATAAGGAAACACAAGCTTTAAATGATACATTAAACAAGACAGACTTAATTGCTAATTATAGGACATTTCATCCAAAAACAACAGAATACTCTTTCTTCTCAAGTGCTCATGGAAATTTCTCCACGATAGATCATACTTGTGTCACGTATCAAGCCTTGGTAAATTTAAGAAAATTAAAATCGTGTCAAGTATCTTTTCCGACCACAACGCTATGAGACTAAATATCAATTACAGGGAAAAATCTGGAAAAAGTACAAACACATGGAGGCTAAACAATACACTACTTAATAACCAAGAGGTCATTGAAGAAATCAAAAAGGAAATCAAAAAATACTTAGAAACAAATGACAATGAAAACACGACAACCCAAAACCTATGGAATGCAGCAAAAGCAGTTTTAAGAGGGAAGATTATAGTAATATGATCCTACCTCAGGAAACAAGAAACATCTCAAATAAACAACCTAACCTTACACCTAAAGCAAATAGAGAAGAACAGCAACAAAAAAACCCCCAAACTTAGCAGAAGGAAAGAAATCATAAAGATCAGATCAGAAATAAATGAAAAAGAAAAGAAAGAAAGAAGAGCAAAGATCAATAAAACTAAAAGCTGGTCCTTTGAGAAGATAAACGAAATTGATAAACCATTAGCAAGACTCATCAAGAAAAAAAGGGAGAAGACTCAAATCAACAGAATTAGAAATGAAAAAGGAGAGGTAACAACTGACACTGCAGAAATACAAAGGATCATGGGAGATTACTACAAGCAAATATATGCCAGTAAAATGGACAACCTGGAAGAAATGGACAAATTCTTAGAAAAACACAACCTTCCAAGACTGAAACAAGAAATAATAGAAAATATAAATAGAGCAGTCACAAGCACTAAAATTGAGACTGTGATTAAAAATCTTCCAACAAACAAAAGCCCAGGACCAGATGGCCTCACAGGCAAATTCTATCAAACATTTAGAGAAGAGCTAACACCTATACTTCTCAAACTCTTCCAAAATATAGCAGAGGGAGGAGCACTCCAAAACTCATTCTATGAGGCCACAATTACCCTGATACCAAGACCAGACAAAGATGTCACCAAGAAAGAAAACTACAGGCCAATATCACTGATGAACATAGATGCAAAAATCCTCAACAAAATACCAGCAAACAGAATCCAACAGCACATTAAAAGGATCATACACCATGACCAAGTGGGGTTTTACCAGGAATGCAAGGATTCCTCAATATATGTAAATCAATCAATGGGATAACCATATTAACAAGTTGAAGTAAAAAAAACCATATGATTATCTCAATAGATGCAGAAAAAGCTTTTGACAAAATTCAACACCCACTTATGATAAAAACCCTCCAGAAAGTAGGCATGGAGGGAACCTACCTCAAAATAATAAAGGCCATATATGACAAACCCACAAGCCAACATCATTCTCAATGGTGGAAAACTGAAACCATTTCCTCTAAGATCTGGAACAAGACAAGGTTGTCCACTCTCACCACTATTATTCAACATAGATTTGGAAGTTTTAGCCACAGCAATCAGAGAAGAAAAAGAAATAAAAGCAATCCAAATTGGAAAAGAAGAAGTAAAACTGTCACTGTTTGCAGATGACATGATACTATACATAGAGAATCCTAAAGATGCTACCAGAAAACTACCAGAGCTAATCAATGAATTTGGTAAAGTAGCAGGATGCAAAATTAATTCACAGAAATCTCTTGCATTCCTATATACTAATCATGAAAAATCTGAAAGAGAAATTAAGGAAACACTCCCATTTACCACTGCAACAAAAAGAATACAATGCCTAGGAATAAACCTACCTAGGGAGACAAAAGACCTGTATGCAGAAAACTATAAGACACTGATGAAAGAAATTAAAGATGATACCAACAGATGGAGAGATATACCATGTTCTTGCATTGGAAGAATCAACATTGTGAAAATGACTATAGTACCCAAAGCAATATACAGATTCAATGCAATCCCTATCAAACTACCAATGGCATTTTTCACAGAACTAGAACAAAAAATTTCACAATTTGTATGGAAACACAGAAGACCCCACATAGCCAAAGCAATCTTGAGAAAGAAAAACGGAGCTGGAAGAATCAGGCTCCCTGACTTCAGATTATACTACAAAATTACAGTAATCAAGACAGTATGGTACTGGCACAAAAACAGAAATATAGGTCAATGTAACAGGATAGAAAGCCCAGAGGTAAACCCACACATATATGGTCACATTATTTTTGATAAAGGAGGCAAGAATATGCAATGGAGAAAAGACAGACTCTTCAATAAGTGTTGTTGGGAAAACTGGACAGTTACATGTAAAAGAATGAAATTAGAACACTCCCTAACACCATACACAAAAATAAACTCAAAATGGATTAAAGACCTAAATGTAAGGCCAGACACTGTAGAACTTTTAGAGGAAAACATAGGCAGATCATTCTATGATATAAGTCACAGCAAGATCCTTTTTGACCCACCTCCTTGAGAAATGGAAATAAAAACAAAAATAAACAAATGGGACCTAATGAAACTTAAAAGCTTTTGCACAGCAAAGGAAACCGTAAGCAAGATGAAAAGACAACCCTCAGAATGGGAGAAAATATTTGCAAATAAAGCAACTGACAAAGGATTAATCTCCAAAATTTACAAGCAGCTCATGCAGCTCAGTATCAATAAAACAAACAACCCAATCATCCCCAAAGAAGATATACAGATTGCCAACAAACTCATGAAAGGATTCTCAATATCACTAATCATTAGAGAAATGCAAATCAAAACTACAATGAGATATCACCTCTCACCAGTCAGAATGACCATCATCAAAAAATCTACAAACAATAAATGCTGGAGAGGGTGTGGATAAAAGGGAACAATCTTGCACTGTTGGTGGGAATGTAAATTGATATAGCTACTATGGAGAAAGTATGGAGGTTCCTTAAAAAACTACAAATAGAACTACCATATGACCCAGCAATCCCACTACTGGGCATATACCCTGAGAAAACCATAATTCAAAAAGAGTCATGTACCACAAAGTTCACTGCAGCTCTACTTACAATAGCCAGGGCATGGAAGCAACCTAAGTTCATCGACAGATGAATGGATAAAGAAGATGTGGCACATATATACAATGGAATATTACTCAGTCATAAAAAGAAACGAAATTGAGGTATTTGTAGTGAGGTGGACGGACCTAGAGTCTGTCATACAGAGTGAAGTAAGTCAGAAAGAGAAAGACAAATACTGTATGCTAACACATATATATGGAATCTAAAAAAGAAAAAAAATAATCGTTCTGAAGAATCTAGTGGCAGGACAGGAAGAAAGACGCAGATGTAGAGAATGGAGTTGAGGACATGGGGAGGGGAAAGGGTAAGCTGAGACGAAGTGAGGGAGTGAAGAAGAGAATTCCTTCTTACACTAAAATGTATTCTTATCTGAACTGACTGTGATTTGTTTAGATATTCAGAGGAACAGGAGGCAAGTGGATAAAAAAACGGAGGCACACATTGAGCTTTCTTCAACTCCTGAAATTTCTCTACATTTGAGTACAAAAAAAAAAATAGACGGCACATTTCATTTGCATTTTTCACCCCTAATTGAAGAACCAGTTTGTAATGGAAGAACATGATGCTGAAAATGAGCCAATGAAGTAGTTGGGTTTCATCCGCTGTGGGACTGCTTTCTCAGTGCAAATAGTATTTGTGGTTTCAAACACAGAGTCTCCGTGGCTGGGTTAAGTGAACAGCAACTCAGATCAAACTTCGTGTAGCTGTTCTGACAAGCAGGAACTGTGTCAACATTTTTCAAAACCACCAAAGGCTGTCAGGTAAGGGAAGGACCACCATGCTTCTATTCTGCCACAGAGTGTCCCCCTCTTCATTCCGTGGTCACCTGGTGAATTTCTTCAATTCAGAATGTAGGCATCTTTCATCCTAGGACCAACCTTAATTTGACATTGTATGCAAACTATAATAAATCACACACACACACACACACACAACTATTAAGCAGCCCCACCCCTTTTCTGAGGTATTGTTTTGAGCAAATAATCACTGAAAAGTCCTTTTATTATTATTTTTTTTAAGAAGTAAAACTTTCTTTATTCATAGATGACATGATTGCCAATTTAGAAAATCCTACAGAGTCTACAAAAATGTCACTAGAACTAACTGAGTACAGTAGACCTACAGATAGGATATCAATTATATTTCTAAATACTAGTAACAAACGATTGCAATAATTTACATTTTTAAAAGATATCTCCCGAAGTGTTTTATGAAAAGCCCTTTTAAAAAAAGGAAGAAGAAAGGCAAAAGGAAGGAAAAGAGAGGAGAAAGAAGTAAGGAAGGAGAAAAGGAAGGAGGGAGGAAAAAAAGGAAAAAAGGGATGTTTAATGGGATGGTAAAGAGAAGTATTAGGCTACCCCGTACAATACCTCTCGGTCATCTTGTATTAGAGGATATGCTGTTGGTATTAAAGGCAAACTAATTCAGTGACTGAGATAAAACTAAAGCCCAGATTTCCAAGTCTCAGCTCCAGGGCTCTTCTTGCTCCCAGCCATCTCCCACCAGCCATTTAGAAGAAGGAAAGTGTTTATTTATTGCTCTATTATGACCCAAACCAGCATTATTTGGCAGTTACTCTCCAAAAAGTTTAAAGTCAAAACGTCAATTTCATGAAACAACAGGTTTGGTTAAGGCCAAAATACTTTGAGAGTAACTTTTTCTTCGCGTGGTATTTCCATGGCAGGTTCTAGCCAAAACCCAAACTACATACCCAGATGAAAATGAAAATAAATCAAAAAGAACCTCAGAAATGGTCTGAGCTTAGTGTGAAGAGTGACTGAATGATGACTTAGGTTAGCTCGTATTTTATCTGAACTAGATCCTTGATTTTTTAAAAACTGATGAGATCAGGATTTCTTTTTATTTCTTGTTGGTTTAGATCCTTGATTTTTGTATGAATAAAATTGTTATTGTACTGGTAAAATGAAATTTAGCCTACTCCATTAAATGTTAGGAAAATTCCAGTGATTGATGACATATTACAATTATCTTTTCAGTCATTGCTGGTAAGTGGTCTAATTAGGAATTGAGCTTTCTTTATAAAATATACTAAAAGGAAACCATGAGTCTCTAATTCCTCAAATAACTCTTTCTTGGGGAAAATATGTTAGCACCTTTTGTGAGATATACCTTAATGTTAGAAGTAACTGAGTCAGAAATTCCCTGGGTTCTTACCATTTTATTTGTTTGTGGACTTGGTGACCTTTTTTTTTTCTTTTCTAATATGGACAGGATGAAGCACATAAAAGCATTTATTAAAGGACATATTTTTGCCGGAAAACCAGCCCTGTTTCTGCCCCCACAGGATGTTGGTGCTCTCCACAGACCTCGTGTTGATTACCCTCTGTGGGAAGCAGCGGTCAACTCTAATTAACTAATTTACTTTCAACAAGTGTTTAATTAGGGCCTTGGCCCATATGTTGTGCTCTTTTGAAGATTCTGCACAATGTAGGAACTTTATTAAAATACAAAGAATTAATCTGGTTTTCTGATGTGAGAGGCCTTTGACCACATAGAAAACAATCTGAATCAGTTGACAAGTATTAAACTCAATAAATGTATATGAAACAACATAGGGCATTGAGCCAACCACCATGGGGATAAAATACTGAGCCTTCAGAGACTGGACTGAAGATGAGTACACGGAAACCAAAGGGCTATCTTCAAAAGATGCAAAATTGTAATCACTGCTGGTGGATTGAGAATAATAATGAATTTTTTTTTTTGACTTGTCACTGTGTGTCAGATACTTTCCGCACTCTATCTCGTTTCGTGCTCACAAGAATCCTACAGTCGAAATCATCCTAATTTTGCAGGTGAAGCAACTGAGGCAGAGAGGTTAAATAGCTGGCCAAGGTTACAGTTGGCAGGTTGCAAACTTGGGGTTCCAACCAGAAGAGTCTTAGGGAATCACAGAGGTGATACTTTAAAGAAGTGCTTTGCAAACTTTGACGCCCATTAGGACTCCCCCGGGGAATCTGGTTAAACTGCAGAATCTAGTTCAGTGGGTCACCTGTGAGGTTTGAAATTCTGTGTTTCTAACAAGCTCCAGGTACTTCTCATGCTACTGACCCTTCAACTACAGTTTCAATAGCAAGGACTTAAAGGGACGGTGAGGATTTCACCAAACTAAAATGTGGTGGAGAACATGCCAGAGGCTCTTGAGAATCAGAGGGCATCAGCAAATTAATCAGTAACTTAGAGCTTATAAAATTGTGGAGGCAGTTCTAAAGCTCACGTCCAGGGCCAGGCACTGTGAGTCAAAATCCTTTACTCTTTCTCCTTGAGCACTAAGACTACATGATTATATTCCACATGGATATAGTGGAAGTAATGATTTCAACTGGAATTTAACAATTAATTGCCTCTTTTTGGAGTCATGGTCGTATTACAGTTAAAACTGATTCCACACCAGTTGATCGCTGTCCTTGAAGACTGAAGCATAGGAGGTAGAGTTTGACTTTTAAACACTGCGTTTCTAAAAACCATCATAATAGTGGGTGGGAGTGGAAGCATCACTGAGATCAGCTGATGTGCTGATTCCTCAGAGGAATCAGATTATGCAGAAGTTAAGTGCTGAGTCAGGCTCTCTAGGTTGAATCCCAGCATCACCCACTAGCTGTTTGACCCAAGATGAATTTCTTAACTTGCCTGTGCTTCTGTCTGTTTATCTGTAAAATGAAGATCATAAGATTTTTCCAAGTATTAAATGCGATATTATTGAAAAGTGCTTGAAACAGTTCCTAAAATGAAATAAAGGCTATGTATTTCTATTAGAGAATCTAAATTTGATCTGATTTGCTCAACCTAGAATGAGCTCTGACATACCAGTGGAGAAGTAGCAATGGTAAAAATGAACCAAATTAAGGTAGAAAATAATTGTTAAAGCTTGGCTCTGCCACTACTTTGCTAACTGTGGACATTTCACTAGATTTCCCCAAGCCTTAGTTTTCCTCACCTATAAAAGAAAGGATGTTGATAAAATGGGTAATTTCAGACATTTCTCCCAGATGTAATAAAGTAAGAATCTATAATCCTATTATGAATGAAAAGGGAGAGGAGGGACATGGGGACCAGAATTATTTGCAGAGCTTTGAATAAGGTTTTTCAACCCCACTCCCCAGATTGCTAGCCACCCCCCACCCTGCCAATTTAATAATTTAAGAAGAGACATAACTGACTGCATTTTAACAAGTACCTCACGTGATTCTCATATATGCGATCCTTATTCTTTGAGAAACACTGTCCTAGCTAATAGAGAAAAAAATCCAGCCTAGAGTTAGTTTTTGCAAATAATCCTTATATAGGTGATCCAGATGTGAATAAATAAAAGATAACATCCAAGGTAATGACAGCTCCTCTTTACTTAGTGCATACTATATGCCACTGCAATAGATATTAGATATTTTTATGTATGTGTATAAAATATCTAGTTTTCACAAAATCCCGGTAGATTTTTTTGAGCTAGATTCCAAGTTATCTGAACCTATTAATTCCCTTTTCATTTAAGCCATGTTGAGTCGGGGTTTTGGTTCCTTGCAGTCAAAAATACCCTCAGTAATTCATATGTTTTATATCAGGCACTGTGGATTTAAAGTGAGTTTCCCCAAAAAGCTCAATGACTCATGGTAGGGGGAAAAGGTGTCAGACTAGCAAAGTTGTGATAAATTTCAAAACAGATTTATTTAAGATGTTATGGAAACACTGGGGAGGAATAGAAATGTTTTAGGAGATGAGGGCCTGAACTAATTCCTGAAAAATGAGTAAACAAAATGGGTGAGAAGGACGTTGCAGGCAGAGGGACTGGCTTGTGCAAAGGCACAGATATAGGGGAGAACATGGAATATGGGGCTTGCAGGAAGCTGGTCTTATCTGCCAGGCTAAATAGGGTAGATTATCAGCAGGTCCATTTAGGCAACAAAGAATGATTTTGTCTCCTCTGGGCACCATGTGGAAGAAGTATCTGGGATGATATTATCTTGAATCTGACAGACCTGGGTTTAAATCTCAACTTTGCCCTTTATTAGCTGAGTGATCCTGAGTAAGTTACTTAACCTCTCCAAGCCTCCATTTCCTTGTCTGAAAAGTAAGGTTAATGATGTCTAATTTGCAAGTAAATTTAAAAGATAAGGCGTAAAAAGTGCTTGGCACTCTACTCTTGTTGTTACTTTGGTTATCATTACTATCTCTGTGCTAAGAATACAAAGAGAAAAAGACATTTTCCCCTGCTCTTGAGAAGTTTACCATTTAATTGACAAGAATAATATGCAAGCAGATAGTTCTCTGAGAACAGGAATGCACAGGATAGTACAAGAGGTGCATTTGATAATAAATTATTAATTGTTGGAAAATAATATAAACAGGTGATCAAGGTTTCATTTAAGATCATGGTTTCTGTAGCTGTGTGGAGAATTGATTGTAAGTAGAGGTAGCTGATTGGTTAAGAGACTGTTATAGTGGGAGGTGAGGCAAGAGGGTGAGCTAGGGATTAGCAGCTGAATAAAGAAAACTAGATAGCTTTGTGAAACATTTAGTAGAATTGACTGCATTTGGGTTTCATGCCTCAGCTACAAGTCTAGGATGATGCTCATGTTTCAGATTTAGGAATGTTTAATATTGATGTCATTTCCCAGAATCTGGAATGTAAGAGGTAGAACTAGAATCATCATCATTTTCCCGTTCTCATTTTCCTCACCTGATTCACCCAATGCATGGCCAACCATTACTTATTCCTTCCCCTGCGGTCTGTCGTGCAGATTTCAGCATGCTGCATTATAGCCTGCCGCTTTTGCCTAAACTTTTCTCCATTCAGGAGAAAGTTCAGTCCTTAAACTAGCAACATCAGGATTATATGAGAACTTGTTGGAAATGCAGATCCTAGGGGCCCATTGCATACTGACTGAATCAGAAACTTTGAGACTGGGCCCAAGCAGGCTGTGATCGAACAGCCTACCAGGTGATTACAATGCATGCTAAATTTTGTGATATCACGTGTCTGCTGTAACCATCAGGGCACTCAGTGATTAGTAGCGTTCTGACTTGCGCGAGAGGAAGCAACGCCAGCAACATTCTGCCAGTTCCCAGGGAGAAGCAGCGTGACTTTCCATGGACAGCAGTGGGGCCCCGAGGATGGAGCAACCCAACAGCCCTCAACACAAATGCAGGTAAGATCCAACTGGGAGAATTACAGTGAGTTGGGGCAGCTCTGTAACTGATTTGACCCAACCTGGGTTTTCTTCCCAAAGCAGGTTGGAACTCTCAGAGTAGCCATGATACACACTACAAACTACCTTAAGATTAGCCCAGTATCAATACCCCAACTCCACTAGGGGAAAAACTGGGGCCAAGTGGAATATGTAAGAGGTAGTCAAAAGGAAAAGTGTCCCTTAAACATGTCCCTCCTGCACACTGGGACATTCCACTAATTTTATAGACAAGAGTACTCAAACTCCAAGAGACAAATATAATAGCCCATCATGCCAGGTCAGTGGGTAGAATTTCAAGGGTCAACAAGCCATGGTCTTAACGGCTCCAGTTACAACTAGGCCACCACACAGATGCTCAATTGTCTCCTGGACTCTGTGGCACAACTCCCTGCTTCTTGGGGAAAAGGAGCGGGGGCTGGGGGTTCCTTGACTTTCTCAGGGAAAAGGAGTTAATCCTATCATGACCTCTAGGTCTCAGCTCCCAGCTGCCCTTTAACTCTCTAAGTGGCATCCCTGGGTAGGCTGCATGGTTTGAGAATTGCTATGAAATCCCTTCCTATCCATTTTCAGAATAAAATCTTATGTACAGAGGTATTTCCTTTCTAATTAAATCATTCATTTCCTCATCCCGTGAGCTCTTTTGT
The DNA here is from genome assembly GCF_003676395.1 of Aethalodelphis obliquidens. Taxonomy (NCBI): domain Eukaryota; kingdom Metazoa; phylum Chordata; class Mammalia; order Artiodactyla; family Delphinidae; genus Aethalodelphis; species Aethalodelphis obliquidens. The sequence goes on from NW_020837983.1 coordinate 17,000,929, forward strand.
TGAAATATTGTTGAAAATACTTAAATTGTCCCATCCGTGTTAATACAAAAACTAGAGCTGTAAGAGCTCCTTTCTCTAATGACAAGAGGCTGTGTTGGGCTCTCCAGCTAAATACGTGCAGCTGCCCACCATCCGGGCTGCTTAGTTTCTTACAGTTCATCTCCTCCCTGACCCTCTTAGCTAATTACACTCGCAGCCCTGCTCACAGTTGGACATCTATGGACAGGATCTAGACATGTAGGACTACCGAGAGGTCAAATGGGAGACTTTTCATCTGTTTGTTTTTCTCCAGTCTTAACAGGAATTGTTAAGTGCAAGTAGCCAGACAGCTAATTCTGACCCAGTCCTTTGGGACATCACATTTTCCTCTACTCCCCTGTCTTCCATTCAGTACTGTTGCAATCAAGACCTCTGGACTCTCAGCTCTAACTGAGTGACCTTGGGCAAGGGTTTATTTATGCAGTCTTCATTTCCTCATCTGTGAGATGGGGGTAGTTGTGAACATTAAATAAAAGAATGCATGCAAAGTTAGTGTTGAACCTAGTACATGGTGCCGAACAAACGTTAGCACTGAGATGATGATGATGTGGTTAATTCTGGTGCTTCCCCCAAATACCCAGTGACTGTTGGGTGTAAGAATATGAAAGTCCCAGGAACCATTGGGACCACAGGATGCTCTGGAACCAAAGAAACAGAAGGTGTCACAAAAATGAGGGAAAGGATCCTCCTCGCTTTAAAACAAAATGGCTTTGGCATAGTTTTATATGGATAATTCTTGACTTTGTGGTCATTAGCAGTGCCAGTACTCATACCAAAGGTGCCAATACCAGTGCAAGTGCCACCTTAACCTGATGGAGGAAGCTGTAACTTCATGAGTAGGCCAGCAGTTTCAGGGCTGTAGTGGGGGCGACAGTAGGTAGGGGTAAATCACTGGCAGCCATGAGGAGAAGTGTGGACGGTTGACAGAAGTTCAAAGGACTTTATTTGTGAACTCCGTAGGTTCTCCCAGAATAACTAGAGGATCTCTGAAGTGAGCTAAAAGTCCATTAATAGTAAATAAAAAATAGTACCAGAAAAATCTAACATACTGCTGAATCAGGGTGAGTTTTATCCATGACTTTCAAGGTCCAAGGATGGCAGCTATAGAGATTCCTACCTCCCTCACCCAGTTGCACCACAGATGAGAAAGCAGGAGGAAGGACCAGGAGTTCTAGGTGGTCTGGCCAAAGGAGAACTGCAGGATCCTGGCCCAGATCCTTCCTGTCCAAAGTGACGTAGCTCACTAAGAACTGGGCACCAACAGCCAAGTGTATGAAGTCTGCCCCTCAGCAGCCTGTCTTCACATCTGACTCTTTCATCTCTCTCCCTACCTTTTACCTCCCCACCTCCATTGCAGAATGCTCCTGTGTGAATTATCAAGCCTACTAGTATATGATATTAGAGTCTGCAATAAATTATTTATGTTGATAATTTCTTTATTTTTCTAAATCAATTCAATCTAGCTCAGCCCTGCACAACTCATGAGAAATCTAGTTGCACTCATTTTTTATGGGTCCCCTTCTCTTCCCATGGTTGTATATAAGAGCCTTGGCACTTCCTGGTAAAGGAAGTCTCCAAGCTTATGGATTCTATTCTGCCATTTCTGATTGACCAGATTTGCTTGAAGCTTGTGGCTCGCTTAAAGGTATTTTCCTATAGCAAATCTGGCCTCCAGGACCTTTGACCAGGCTCCCAAAGCCATGGCACTCATGCCATAGTTCTTATTACCAGTCCCCCAATACTCATACGGTCACCGTATCTAAATTCGTATCACCTGCAGTGTCCCATGTGCTGCCTCTCTTTTCTCCAAGTGCCAAGTGATTTCACTCACCCCTCAAAGAATGGTTCCATTCTCCTGGTCAACACTCAAGAACACCTGATCTAGAAAAATTTAGCTCTAAGATTTTATAATAATAATAATAGCATCAACAATAGCTGAAATTTAGTGGACTCTTCTTATATTTCCAGTACTATGCTAAAAACTAGAATTATAACAGGGAATATGGCATTAAAGAACTTTTCTAATTAAAAGAACAGAGAAATATGTGAAGAACTAGAGTATATGGTGCTAAGTTCTGACATAGTAAAATTCATATAGCAAAATAATAAGAGCATTTACTTTTTTTAACTTTTTATTTTATATTGGAGTATAGCCAATTAACAATGTTGTGATAGTTTCAGGTGCACAGCAAAGGAACAGCCATATATATACATGTATCCGTTCTCCCCCAAACTCCCCTCCCATCCAGGCTGCCACATAACATTGAGCAGAGTTCCCTGAGAACATCCATTTATTGAGAATTTATCTCCCATGCATTGTGCCAAGCATACACATTTACACAATATACACCCTCTTTCATTTATTCCTTATAATGAACTGTTTTAGGTCCATTTTGAGGTATATGGGGGACAGAGGTTAAGTAACTTGTACAAAGCCCTTAGATAATAAATGACAGGGCTGAGATTTGAATCCAGATCTACTGACAAAGACTGCTTCATCTTATACTCCTTCCCACCCCACCGTGGGCACATAATGAGGGATGTTTTATTCAGCCTTGGGGCCTAGGGAGGTCTTCCTAGTGGAAAGGATGGCAATTATAGTTAAGAGGAGACCCAAAGAGTGTCCAAGAGTTGGCCAGGCAAAATGGCAAGCGTGGGTTTATGTATCTAATGTTGGCAGTGGAGAAAGGAGGTAAAAAGTTCCCAGTAGAGAGACCAGCAAGTGCAAAAGCCCAGAAACAACAAAGTACATTGTTCTTTACTAGTTCTGTCTGCTGGTACTCTGGAGATGTAAAAGATAAGCAAGTTAAAAAGTAAAGGAGTTTGAACATTGCCTTGAGGGTGATGGGAACCAGTGACAGATATTTAAGATGGGATTAACAAAATAAAATTTAGGAGGATTATGTTGTCTACATTATGTGATTGGGACTGCAGCTGGGTACATCTGGAACTGGGGAGGTCTTTCTTAATCTTCCCCTCAAGCATGCATGTATCTTGTATATATTTTAGTGTATAACTATGGTAGTACACCATATTTTTGTGTTCTATATTTTTTACTGAATCAATTTATTCAACAAATATTTGTAGAGTGCTCTCAGGCAAGGACATTACAAGAAATGAGAACTATGGACCAATATCCGTCATGAATATAGATGCAAAAATATTTAGCTATATATAAGCAAATCAAATTTAGCAATATGTAAAAGAGTAATACATCATGACCAAAAGAGTTTTATTTCAGGTACTTAAGGTTGGATTTGCATTAAAAATAAATAAATCAGTGAGAGTGACATCATCAAGATAGGTCATTCCTGACTTCGCTTCCCCTCAGGAGAAAAACAACTAACATTTATCCAAGAACAAGACACCACTGAGAGAATCCTGGAACACAGGGATGAAGCTGAAACAACCCCCTGCACCACAGAGACCAAGGCAGACTACGTTAGAAGGTAAGAGAAGTGGCTTCATGTTGATTGCATTTCTCCTCCCCCAGGACAATGCAGCACCATGTGGGGAAGGTCTCTCTCCTGAGCCTCTGGCTCCCCCAGTGGGGAAAGAAACCAAGCGGGGACAACCAGCCTCCCCCAGCTTTGTGGATCTCTTTGTAGGAACTTCTACTTTGACTTCACACCATGGGGATTACAGGGGAATCCACAGGGCCCAGCCACTGGGAATCAACTGTGACAGAGAAAGGCAGAGAGATTTGCAACAACCAGCACATGGGTCTTGGCAAGTGCACAAGTAGTAATCCCAACCCAACAGATTTGTTCATCTGCAGAACCAAGTCAGGGGTACACTCTGAACAGAAAACTTGGTAGGTGTACACATCTTCCTGATTAGGATCCTCAGATGAGGAGTTTTGCTGACCCTAAAGCCCAGTTTGCCCACACCCAGGTGAGGTGCTGAGTCATAGCCCTACCTACTGTGGAGAGTGCCTTCAAGCCTGATCTGACCAGAAGGGCTTGTGACAACTCCTGGAAGGTGTGTGGACGAGGTGTCTTCAAGCAGAGAGGTAGGTGGGCAAAGCATTTTGTCCTCAGAGCAAAGCTGGTACTGGGCATGAAGCCTTCTCATGCTAGGCACAGGCAGGGGATTAATTTATAGCCAAGGCTGAGGGTACCTCCTGGCCCCTCCCAACAAGAGAGCCTGTTTGGGAGATTGAGAGTAGTTTCAGGGTAGTGGGGGGACAGATGAAATAGGTGAGGAGGATAAAGAGGTTAAAACTTCCAGCTGTAAAATGAATATCATGGGGATATAATATATGTATAGGGAATGTAGTCAATACTATTGTAACAACTTTGTATGTAACAGATGGTGACTGGTCTTATTGCAATGATTATTTCATATTGTAGTTATCATTTTATAATGTATAAAATACCAAATCACTATGTTGTCTACCTGAAACTAATATAACATTGTATGTTAATTATAATTCAATTTAAAAAAGAGTAAGCCAGTAGCCTAGAGTGGCACCTCCTCCTCTCTCCGAGGAATAAAAACTAAGATAGCTCCACCTGCTGTGGAGTCTTCCAGCCCCATCTGACCTGAAGGGTGGCAATTCCTAGGAGCTATACAACTCAGTGACACTCAAGCAGAGAGAAGGGCAGACAGAGCCAATAGTTTTCAGAGCAAATCCAGTGGCCCTATTCAGCCAAGGCACCTGGTGTGTGGGTCAGCTTGAGTTGAGGCAACAAACAAAGAGCTCTACTAGTTTTAGAGCTGCTTTTCCTACTGTGCCTGGACAGGGAATTGAATCATAGCCCTGCTCATCACTGAATGTAGCCTTCAGCCTGTCTGATCAGAGAACCTAACTAGAGCACATGGGAAGCTGTATAGCCCAATGAACAGCTCTTTGTACAGTGGCACTTGAACAGAGAGCATAGCCCAGGGCTTCTCCATCTATAGAGCAAACCAGTGACCTCACCTGACCAGGTAATTCAATGCACACACAGGCCTGATTTGGGCCCCCAAATAATAAGCTGTATAGTCTGTGAACCCTGGTGTGCTGGCCTGCCAGAGCATGGGAGCTAATTCATAGCCTCATCTACTACTGAATATATTACCCAGTCTCAGCCATCTAATAAGCCTGACAAGAGAATTCAGGCAACTGTGGAGACCATCCTACAGCCTTACTTGGGTAGGGAACCAACCTAGCAGTCCTATCCAGTTGTTCTCAGCCAGTGGCACACCCCCCAATCTCCATCCTCTGAGCTCAAGCAGTTGCCTTGCCCCAAAATAGACCATTATAACAGACCGCACCTGCCCAAAGACATTATCGACAGACACAACCAGAAACTCAAACTGATCTGACTGATGAAGAACTGTATCTGTCAAAACAAACATGTGAATTCTGGAAGAGGAACCCCATTACTCAAATGGGTGGATACCAACATAAGGAATCAAGAATCATGAAAAATCAGGTATATATGACACCACCAAAGGAAACTAATTAAAATCAAATAAGTGACCCTAAAGAAACAGAGATCTATGAGCTGTCAGACAATGAATTCAGAATAACCTGCTTAAGTATGCTTAGTGAACTATAAGAAAACACAGACAACTAAACAAAATTAGTGAAACAATCCATGAACAAAATGAAAAGTTTGACAAGGAAATAGCAACCATCAAAACAAACAAACAAATCCTAGAGTTGAAAAACACAATAACTGAAGAATTTAATAGAGTTTCAAAAATAGACTCAGCCATGTAGAAAAAAGAATCAGTGACCTTGAGGATAGAATATTGAAAATTATCCAGTAAGAGGAGCGAAGGAAAAAAAAAATGAAGAAAGCCTATAGGAATTATGGGACACAATGAAAAGAAACTATTTGTATTATGGCAATTCCAGAAGGAGAAGAGAAACACAAAGGGACAGAAAGTATATTTAAAGAAATAATAGCTGAAAACTTACCAAACCTGGGGAGAGAAATGGACATTCAGATCCATGAGGCCCAAAGAACCCCAAATAGGTTGAATCTGAATATGGCTACACTAAGACACATAATTAAATTGTCAAAAGTCAAAGATAAAGGATTTTTTTTTTGTGGTACACGGGCCTCTCACTTTTGTGGCCTCTCACTGTTGTGGCCTCTCCTGTTGCGGAGCACAGGCTCCGGACGCGCAGGCTCAGCGGCCATGGCTCACAGGCCCAGTCGCTCCATGGCATGTGGGATCTTCCCGGACCGGGGCATGAACCCATGTCCCCTGCATTGGCAGGCGGACTCTCAACCACTGTGCCACCAGGGAAGCCCAAAGATAAAGAATTTTGAGAGCAGCAAGATAGAGAAGTTACATACAAGGGAACCCTCCTAAGATGTTCAGCAAATCTCTCAACAAAAACTTTTTAGGCCAGGAGAGAATAGAATGACATATTTAAAATATTGAAAGAAAATAACTTAACCAAGAATTCCATACCTGGTGAAGCTGTTCTTCAGAAATGAAGGAGGGATATAGATTTCCCAAACAAACAAAAGCTGAGGGAGTTCATTACCACTAGACCTGTCTAACAAGAAATGCTAAAGGGAGTTCTCTGAGTGGAAGTAAAAACACTAGTTAACGTGATACTCAGTGGTGAAAGGTTGAAAGCTTTTCCTTTAAGATCAGGAGCAAGACAAATGTACCCACTCTCACCACTGCTATTCAACATAGTACTGGAAGTCCTAGCTAGGGCAATTAGGCAAGAAAAAGGTGTCTGAATTGGAAAGGTAGAGTAAAGTTGGCTCTATTTGCAGATGACATTTTAGAAAATCCTAAAAACTCAACCAAAAAACTGTTAGATCTAATCAATGAATTCAGTAAAGCTGCAGGATATAAAATTAACACACAAAAATCAGTAGTGCTTTCATACACTAACAATAAAACTTCTGAAACAAATAAGTTATCTCATTTATAATAGCATCAAAACAATAAACTAGTTAGGAATAAATTTGAGCAGGTAAAAGATATCTACTCTGAAAACTATAAGATATTGATAAAAGAAATCAAAGAAGACATAAACAAATGGAAAGGTCTCCTATGTTCATGGATTGGAAGAATTAATATTGTGAAAATGTGAATACTACCAAAAGCAATCTATAGATTCAATGTAATCCCTATCAGGATTTCAATGGCCTTTTTTACAGAAGTAGAAAAAAACACTCCTAAAATTTACATGGAACCACAAAAGATCTTGAATAGCCAAAGAAATCCTGAGAAAGAAGAGCAAAGCAGAAGATATCACACTTTCTGATTTTAAGCTATACTATAAAGCTATAATCATCAAAACAGTATGGTATTGCATTAAAATAGGCACATAGACCAATGGAACAAAATTGAGAGCTCAAATAAACCCAAGCATATACTGTCAACTAATATTTGACAAGAGAGCCAAGAATAGTCATTGGAAAAAAAGACAGTCTCTTTAAAAAATGGTGCTGGGGTAATTGGATATTCACATGTAAAAGAATGAAACTGGACCCCTATTGTATACCACTCACAAAAATTACCTTTAAATGTATTAAAGACTTAAATGTAAGACCTGAAACCATGAAACTTCTAGAAGAAAACATAGTAACAAAACTCCTTGACATAGGTTTTGGGAATGATTTTTTGGATATGACACCTAAAGCACAAGCAACAAAATAAAAAATAAACAAGTTGGGACTCCATCAAATTAAGAGCTTTTCCACAGCAAAAGGAACAATCAAGAAAGTGAAAAAATGGAAAAAAATATTTGCAAACCATATATCTGATAAGGGGTTACTATAGAAAATATATAAAGAACTCATACAACTCAATAGCAAAAAAAAACCCAAATAACCCAATTAAAGGATGGGCAAAAGACTTGAATAGACATCTCTAAGGAAGATATACAAAAGGCCAATGGATACATGAAAAGATACTCAACATCTCTAGTCATTAGGGAAACGCAAATTAAAATCACAATGAGATATCATCTCATGCCTGCTAGAATGGCCATCATCAAAGAGACAAGAGGTAACAAATGCTGGCATGGATGTGGAGAAAAGAGAACTCTGTGCACTGTTGGTGGAATCGTAAATTGGTACAGCCACTATGGAAAACAGTATGAAATACACTCAAAAAATTAAAGATAGAACTACCATATGATCTAACAATTCCACCTCTGGGAATATATCCAAAGGTAATGAAAACACTAACTTGAAAAGATACCCATACCCCCATGTTCATAACAACATTATTTATAGTAGCCAAGACTGGAAACAACCTAAGTATCCATTGATAGATGAATGAATAAAGAAATTGTGGTATATATACACAATGGAATATCATGAGGCCATAAAAAGATGAGGAAATCCTACCATTTGTGACAGCAAGAATGGACCCTGAAGGCATTATGCTAAGTGAAGTAAGTCAAAGACAAATACTGTAAGATCTCATTTATATGTGGAACCCCAAAATAAAACAAAACTGAGCTCATAGAAAAAAGAGATCTGACTTGTTACCAGAGGGGGTGAGGAGGGGGAATTGGATGACAGGTACAAGCTTCCAGTTATAAGATATTTAAATAAATACTAGGGATGTAATGTACAACATGATGACTATAGCTAACACTGCTGTATGGTATCTAGGAAAGTTGTTAAGAGAGTAGATCCTAAGAATTCCTAAGACTTCTCATCACAAGGAGAATTTTTTCCTTCATTCTTTTTTTCTTTCTTTTCTTTTTATTGTATCTACAAAAAGATGGATGTTAGCTGAACCTATTGTGGTAACCATTTCACAATATATGTAAATCAAACCATCGTGCTGTATACCTTAAACTTATATACAGTGATGTATGGCCATTATTTCTCAACTGGAAAAAAAGCAAAATACATGTATACAAATGAATGAACTATTAAAAAATCCCTCCAAAAACGAATGAAAGTAACTTACCACCTTTTCAGAGAAAATGGAGGAAATCATATGATCATCTTAATAAATGCAGTAAAAGCATTTGACGGAATTTCATACCTAATCAGAAAAAATAAATTAGCAAACTGGAAATAAAAAGAAATTTCGTCAACCTTCTAAAGACATCTACAAAAATCCTCTTGCTAGCTAATATTGTACTTAAAGGAAAATACTAAACGCTTTTTATGTAAGATTAGAAACAGGGCAATAATGTTCACTCTCACCACTTACATTCAGCATTGTAGTGGACCTCTTAGTTAGCCCAACAAGGGAAGAAAAAGAAATAGAAGGCATAAATATTAGCAATAAATACAGTTGACCCTTGAGCAAGTCAGGGGTTGCTCTGCGTATAATTTATAAGTCAGCCCTCCGTATCCACGGTTTCTCTGCATCTGCAGATTCAACCAACCACAGATTGTTTAGTACTGTAGTAATAACCTTTGAAGAATATCCCTGTATAATTGGACCCATGCTGTTCAACGCACATTGTTTGAGGGTCAACAGTAATTAAAGTGTGCAAGGCCAATTGCAGCTGCTGGTTCAAATGTTTCTGATGGCACAGAACACCAAGGTTTCTCTCTAGCTGGATAAATAGGAAATACCAAAAGCAATTTCCTTTCACTCATTAGGGATAGCAGTAACCTTTTCTACTGTGCCTAGAATTAGGTCACCTCTACAACTCTCATCCATAATTGAGTCCTGCAGGATATCCCATTGATCCTCTACATTTATCACACCACTTTGATAGGATCTGTAGGACAGGAAGTAGATAGTATCGATGTTTTTGTAGGACAAAAGGAAGGAAGTAAATCCCCCCCAAAATACAGGGATTTTCTACCTTGGTTAAGCTTCTGGGGATCCATGGTCTGAGGTCTGCATGGATTTTCTCTCCAAATTGAAATACAAGTTGCTATACCCAACATCCTATATGTTGAAAACTAGTGATATCATTTGTTAGATCTCTTTGGACTTTAAAGACAATACATGACACGTTTTGGTTTAGTATTCTGACCAATGTATTAAGTGACCCAAAAGGCTGCTATTTTGAGTACAGTCTGAAGCCAGAGCAGGCTCTCCAGCTTGTCCAGTTATAGAACTTGGATGAAACATGGGAAATGATATCCTCCTAATAGGCAGAATCTTACTAATATGTTTCTTTGTATAGTAGCTTAGGACTGTAAAAATGACCATGCAAGCTGTAACTTTGAAAAGCAAAGTTAATAATCAATAGGAAAAAGTTCTGTGACCTTTAAAAATTTTGGTCAAACATTAAAAACTCTTACTGTCAATTATAAATGCATGGGTAAATAAAAAATAGTAACTAATATTTATGTAATATACTGTAATTTAAAATATTAGAAACATTGAGAATTAAAGTGGTTTTTTTTGTTTGTTTAAAAAAATGTTTATCAAGAGTAGTTTGAACAGTGATTGCTGCCTCCTTTTTGTATAACTTGTGATATGGAAAGATTATGTTTCTACACCTTGGTGAATTTCCATACTCCTTTTTATCATTCTAACATTTGATTCTTTGCACTTACACTGTCATGAAATATCTCTGAGAGTTACCACTGTGATGTGTTTTTTTTGTCAGCATCACTTCCTCTGAAATTATCTTTACCTCTTGTCATAACCACTTTCCTCACTTATGCCCATAAGTTTGCTTCCACTAAGTTCCTCTGACTTCATATCTAGAGTCTCTCAAATGGCAAAAATGTCGACATTCCAAAGGTCGGTCGTTTCTTCCATAACTCCATTTACATTTTACTTGAATTTCACTTCCAGAGTTATCAGTTTTTGTTTCTTTGCTGCACATCCATTTTTGTAGGCCAGTTTCCTTTTACAATTATCTGTTTTTATAAGTCACATGGGTTTATCACTGGGAGACAAGGAGGCAACAGATGACACACTTTGCTGTGTGTAAACAGAATAACAGATGAGCAATGACCACTGACAGACTTTGAAAGAAGTGACATGATTTGGTGCTTACAGAGTGATTTGTGGACTGAAGAGCTGGTAGTGAAGTTTGTACTTTATGCAGTCTCTCAGGGTCCGTGGACCATAGGAACTGAAATTTGAACTGTGCTGTTGGGGGATTGTTGTTATTTAACTAAACCGAGATAACTGAAATTTGTGCATGTAAGTTACAATATGCATGGTTATAGCAAAGTGAGGACCCCTGATACTTTTGTTGCTACTTTGCCTTGAAGGACAAAGTCCTTCAAGGACATGGTCGAAGGTAGGAGTTTATACTGATCTTTAGGCATGGTTTGGCCATTTGGTCAGAAGGAAGAATTTTTGCAGATTAGTGACAAGGAGGTTTGGGAAAGGATCACGTGGGTGATTCTCTCAGAATGGGCACAGAATGTGAGAATAATTACATCATAAGTGAATGTTCACTAACGGTCCCCTTTGTGGAAGAGGCTTTCAGTAATAATATGAACAAGATGATACACCCTGTGTTTATCAAGTCAACCCCATTCCCAGTCCCCCTAATGTTTGATTAGTGGATTCATGAATGTGCCATGATGGCAGGAATGTATTTTATGCAAGATCAACAGTATAGGTTGCTCTCACCAAGCCAAGTCAGATTACCCCCATTTCTAGGTATGCCATATTCTAAAGACACCAAAATTGAGTCCTTGGAGAACCAGCCAGTTATTTGGTGAAATGATATTGCAGCCCTGCCATCATTGTCTTAGACTGTTTGAGCTGCTCTAAAAACAATTACCACAGACTAGGTAGCTTATAAACAACAGAAATTTATTTCTCGCAGTTCTAGAAGCTGCAGGTCTGAGATTAGGGTACTATCATGTTCAAGTGAGGGATCTCTTCTGGGTCACAGACTTCTTGCTGTGTCCTCACACAAATAGTGGAAGGGGTTAGGGAGCCCTGTGAGATCTCTTTTATAAGGAACCTAACCACCTCCCCAAATCCCCACCTCCTGATACCATCACCTTGAAGATCAGGATTTCAACATATGAATTTTGAGGCGATACAACCATTAAGAACACAACAATTGTGGAAGAGACAGTGATTTGTCTTTAGGAAATAGATAGTTTTGAATTTAGATTTGCCTCCCCTACCCAGCATACTTAGGCTAAAAATACATTTAAAATTCTTCTCTATTAGAGTTTTCTACACAAATATCTTGACTAAGAAACTCATTTTTGGGCTTCCCTGGTGGCGCAGTGGTTGAGAGTCCGCCTGCCGATGCAGGGGATGCGGGTTCGTGCCCCAGTCCAGGAGGATCCCACATGCCGCGGAGCGGCTGGGCCCGTGAGCCATGGCCGCTGAGCCTGCGCATCCGGAGCCTGTGCTCTGCAGCGGGAGAGGCCACAGCAGTGAGAGGCCCACTTAATAAAAATTTAAAAAAAGAAAAAAAAAAAAAAAGAAACTCATTTTTCAGCAAAAAAAAAAAAAAAAAAGGAAAAGGAAAAGATGAGCCTGTGGGCTATCATCATGGAGCTCACTAGTCTTACCACGTACCTCATTACGCACATGAAATAAAAGCTATCAAAGATTCAATTACAGCACCAGTTGGCAGTCAACACCTTGCAAGGTTGGGATGTGACATATACTCTGAGCCAGTGACTGAGATGAGGTGCTGTTTCCCCCAGAGTTAGAATACTTGGGTCTGGAATCGGGTGAATGTAGGCATGACACCTCCCATTATTATACCTTATTACTCACTTACAAAAAGTTTTCTCCCCGTCCCCCAAACTCTGCATTTTGCTGGTTGGAGAATTTAGCACCCAAGAGAGAAACACTTCCACAGTGGGGCATAGCAACTGCTGCATTGAACTGGGAAATATGACTGACCATTGCCATTTGGAGATTCTCGTGCTATTCGATGAACAGGAAGGAAAAGGTTACCCCTCTTCTGCCTGGGTAATTGATTCAGGTCCAGGGTCTGAAATCATCTGTCCCTTTATGGAAAAAGTTAACTTTTCTGGTTTTGTGGGCCATATGTTCTCTGTCACAATTATTCAGCTGTGTGTGAAAGCAGTCATAGTCAGTACTTAAATGAATGGCCATGGCCATTCCTTACCAAATAGGAACAAGACACGAAAGCAAAAGATGAAAGGTTCCCTTCCTTCTCCTAAGTCATCCCCATTTGAAACACAGAAGTGTAAGATCAGTTATCCTTTCAGATGCTCCATGTTCCTGACTTGGCCAGTAAAATGAGAATTCCTACCCTCTGAGAAGTATTGGGAAGAAATGTTCTCCATTTCTTTATCTATCTTACATTCATATCTTTCTCAAGACTGAGGAATAACTGAGCACTGTACATGTATATTTCAGCCTCTTCTAGGCTTTGTCTCTTTGGGGAAGTTTTGTATCCATATATTTCTCCACATATACTCTTTACTTCTCTGATCTCTCTACAGTAAGTTTAGTGGGGAGGTCAGACCTTGCAAGAGAAGATAGGTGTGAAGGATGGGGAAGTCTCAGTTTTGCAGCTGCTTTCACCTGTAGCTGGTGGGTAAACTTAGCTTCTTCCTTAATAACATCAGTCCTTGTGTAAGTCTCACTGTTTTGTTCACTGATTTCCCTCTCCTAAACTTCTTCTGTGTTCCAGGATAACCAAGAACAAATTTAAGAATTTTTCTCAAGTGACAATTTTCTATAATACCTAAAGTCTTGCTATTCTGAACCATGAGTGTTTATATGAGTCCTAAATCTCAAGATCATGAGCATCCCTTAGATTGAGAATTGGAGAATATAAATTCCCCATGTAATAAGAAGGTCAGGGATTCTAGAGGGCCAGGAAGCCAGTGACAATTTTTTAAATTGTTCTAGCTATTGAGCTAGGTATTTTAGGTGTATTACTTCATTTAATCCTTTAACAACCATTTAAAACTTATAACAACCTGAATATTATACCCTTCTTTAGATGAAAAATGGGTAACCAGAGATGTTAATTAATTTAATATTACTTAAACAAAATAGTAAGCAAAAAATCCAGAATTTAAACATAGATTTCATTGACTCCCAAATTCGTGCTTTTAATCACTGTGCCATGTTAGTGATTAGTGGAGGGGGAACTAAAACAATTAGCTATGACTGTTTGTTGGCCACCTCTCCCAAGACAGGAGATAATTCTGAGTAGCAGAAACTACCCAAGGAAGACAGGTAGTTCATCTGTGGCCATTCTCAACTGAAGTGAGCATTCCATTAATCAAACATCTTCCCACTTATAGAAATCTGAACTTGGGCATATGCTAATTCATGACTCCTCACTGGAGTTACAGTTCCTGGCTTTTCCCAGTACAGTGATCCATACATGATGGACACAACCCATGGATGACTGACAGAATAAAAGAACAAGTAGGATTCTGATATGAAGAAATCCAATGAGGGAGAGCTTTCGTGGTCCAACTTGTGAGTGTCAAATTTTATACTGTCTCCATCTGCTTAACTAGGCAGTATTCTTAATGTCCCCCTTCTCTGCAATTCCCATAATGATAGATTTTTTTCTGGAAAAAAATTATAGAACCATCGTGATTCACTGAAAATCCACGATATATACAACTCAGTTGATGTTCTACAATCTTTTTAAACATATTTTACTGGCTCTTAAGTATCCTTCTCCACAACCACTATACAAAACATCCAGTTTCTGCAAATATTTCCACTCAGAACAAATAACTCCACCTACTTTTATTGAGAAGGAAGCCATATTTCCTCATTTATCTTCTCCAAAATATATGTCTCGATATCATACCATCATAGGACTTTCTTTGTAGATACAGAATATTTACCTTAGAAAATAAAAACACAAGTAAGGTACACAATAGACAATTACAGTGATTTAAACTGTTTTGTTTTATATAGCTAAAATTTCACATAACTGCTCAGCCATCTGGCTTACACATGGAAGAGAGTAGACTTACTGAATTGGCTGAGAACACAAGGAGAACCATCTGGTCATGTAACAAACATAGCTTGAGTTCCTACTCTCTGCCAGGAACTGTAACTAAGATTGAAGACGATAGTTCAGTCATATGTGGCTCCACACAAGAAAGGCTTTTTCCAGTTTTAATTCTTGGACAATGGTATAGTCTATCTTAAAAACGTGTGAATACTCCATTTGTCAACCAGGTACCTACTGACCACATCAAATATTGTAAAAAAGTGGGTGTTTTTTTCCCCACTGAAAAAGAGAGTTAAAAGTAACTCAATGCTTGTATGAGATGACAATTCTAGGTCTTTTTTTCCAGTATTCATTTTCTACCCCACACTGTTTTTATTTTCTCATTGCTTTAAAAATGGATCAAATCTCAGATTCACCTTTTTGATTATGACTCATAAGTGGTTTCTTCTAGTCCTGATGACCCCTCTAAGTACTAGTCATGCTTAGCCCTGCCTACTGGACATTTCCTGTTGGATGTCTTGCTGTCTGTCCAAATTATTTAATCAAACTTATCCTTAACTCAAAACTAGGACTCTTTCTGAAATTTACATTTCTAGCAATAGCACCATTTTATTCTTTCAGTAATTTTGGCACAAAATCTGGTAGTCACCATTGATGTACTCTTAAGCCTTAGAAATGATTAATCATCAATCATGTTGGTTCCATATTTCTAATGTTCTCTTACCAACTTAAAAAATGTTCTACCCATCCTTCTTAGTTCATGACTCTATTCCTTAGGCTGTCTAAAGAGTAGGATACAGATTAGGAACCAAGATCGTGGAGTAGAAGGACGTGTTCTCACTCCCTCTTGCAAGAACACCAGAATCACAACTAGCTTCTGGACAGTCATTGACAGGAAGACACTGGAACTCACCAAAAAAGGATATCTCACATCCAAAAACAAAGGAGAAGCCACAATGAGATGGTAGGAGGGGCGCAATGACAGTAAAATCAAATCCCATAACTGCTGGGTGGGTGACTCACACACTGGAGAACACTTATACCACAGAAGTCCACCCACTGGAGAGAAGGTTCTGAGCCCCACGTCAGGTTCCCAACCTGTGGGTCTGGCAACGGGAGGAGAAATTCCTAGAGAATCAGACTTTGAAGGCTAGTGGGATTTGACTGCAGGACTTCGACAGGACTGGGGGAAACAGAGACTCCACTCTTGGCGGGCACACGCAAAGTAGTGTGTGCATTGGGACCCAGGGGAAGGAGCAGTGACCCCAGGGGAGACTGAACCAGACCTACCTGTTAGTGTTGGAGGGTCTCCTGAAGAGGCAGGTGGTGGCTGTGGCTCACCGTGGGGACAAGGACACTGGCAGCAGCAGTTCTGGGAAGTACTCCTTGGCGTGAGCCCTCCAACAGTCTGCCATTAGCCCCACCAAAGAGCCCAGGTAGGCTCCAGTGTTGGGTTGCCTCAGGCCAAACAACCAACAGGGAGGGAGCCCAGCTCCACCCATCAGCAGTCAAGCGGGTTAAAGTTTTACTGAGCTTTGCCCACCAGAACAAGTCAGCTCTACTCACCACCAGTCCCTCCCATAAGGAAACTTGCACAAGCCTCTTAGAGAGCCTCATCCACCAGACAGCAGACAGCAGAAGCAAGAAGAACTACAGTCCTGCAGCCTGTGGAACAAAAACCACATTCACAGAAAGATAGACAAGATGAAAAGGCAGAGGGCTATGTACCAGATGAAGGAACAAGATAAAACTGCAGAAAAACAACTAAGTGAAGTGGAGATAGGCACCTTCCAGAAAAATAATTCAGAATAATGATACTGAAGATGATCCAGGACCTCGGAAAAAGAATGGAGGCAAAGCTCGAGAAGATGCAAGAAATGTTTAACAAAGACCTAGAAGAATTAAAGAACAAACAAAAGAGATAACAATACAATAACTGAAATGAAAAATACACTAGAAGGAATCAATAGCAGAATAACTGAGGCAGAAGAATGGATAAGTGACCTGGAAGAGAGAATGGTGGAATTCACTGCCATGGAACAGAATAAAGAAAAAAGAATGAAAAGAAATGAAGACAGCCTAAGAGACCTCTGGGATAACGTTAAACGCAAAAACATTTGCATTATAGGGGTCCCAGAAGGAGAAGAGAGAGAGAAAGGACCCGAGAAAATATTTGAAGAGATTATAGTTGAAAACTTCCCTAGCATGGGAAAGGAAATAGCCACCCAAGTCCAGGAAGCACAGAGAATCCCAGGCAGGATAAACCCAAGGAGAAAAATGCCGAGACACATAGTAATCAAACTGACAAAAATTAAAGACAAAGAAAAATTATTGAAAGCAACAAGGGAAAAATGACAAATAACATACAAGGGAACTCCCATAAGGTTAACAGCTGATTTCTCAGCAGAAACTCTACAAGCCAGAAGGGAGTGGCATGATATACTTAAAGTGATGGAAGAACCTACAACCAAGATGACTCTACCTGGCAAAGATCTCATTCAGATTAGATGGAGAAATCAAAATCTTTACAGACAAGCAAAAGCTAAGAGAATTCAGCACCACCAAACAAGCTCTACAACAAATGCTAAAGGAATTTGTCTAAGTGGGAAACACAAGAGAAGAAAAGGACCTACAAAAACAAACCCAAAACAATTAAGAAAATGGTCATAGGAACATACATATCAATAATTACCTTAAACATGAATGGATTAAATGCTCCAACCAAAAGACACAGGCTTGCTGAATGGATACAAAAACAAGACCCATCTATATGCTGTCTACAAGAGACCCACTTCAGACCTAGGGACACATACAGACTGAAAGTGAGGGGATGGAGAAAGATATCCCATGCAAATGGAAATCAAAAGAAAGCTGGAGTAACAATACTCATATCAGATAAAATAGACTTTAAAGAATGTTACAAGAGACAAGGAAGGACACTACATAATGATCAAGGGATCAATCCAAGAAGAAGATGTAACAATTATAAATATATATGCACCCAACATAGGAGCACCTCAATACATAAGGCAACTGCTAACAGCTATAAAAGAGGGAATCGACAGTAACACAATAATAGTGGGGGACTTTAACACCTCACTTACACCAATGGACAGATCATCCGAAATGAAAATGAATAAAGAAACAGAAGCTTTAGATGACACAGTAGACCAGATAGATATAATTGATATTTATTGGACATTCCATCCAGAAAGAGCAGATTACACTTTCTTCTCAAGTGTGCACGGAACATTCTCCAGGATATATCACATTTTGGGTCATAAATAAAGCCTCAGTAAATTTAAGAAAATTGGAATCATATCAAGCATCTTTTCTGACCACAATGCTATGAGATTAGAAATGAATTACAGGGAAAAAACGTAAAAAACACAAACACATGGAGGCTAAACAATACGTTGCTAAATAACCAAGAGATCACTGAAGAAATCCAAGAGGAAATCAAAACATACCTAGAGACAAATGACAATGAAAACACGACGATCCAAAACCTATGGGATACAACAAAAGCAGTTCTAAGAGGGAAGTTTATAGCTATACAAGCCTACCTCAAGAAATAAGAAAAATCTCAAATAAACAATCTAACCTTACACCTAAAGGAACTAGAGAAAGAAGAACAAACAAAACCCAAAGTTAGCAGAAGGAAAGAAATCATAAAGATCAGAGCAGAAATAAATAGAAACAAAGAAAACAATAGCAAAGACCAATAAAGCTAAAAGCTGGTTCTTTGAGAAGATAAACAAAATTGATGAGTCATTAGCCAGACTCATCAAGAAAAACAGAGGACTCAAATCAATAAAATTAGAAATGAAAAAGGAGAAGTTACAAAAGACACTGCAGAAATACAAAGCATCCTAAGGGACTACTACAAGCAACTGTATGCCAATAAAATGGTCAACCTGGAAGAAATGGACAAATTCTTAGAAAGGTATAACCTTCCAGGTTATATGAACCAGGAAGAAACAGAAAATATGAACAGACCAATCACAAGTAATGAAATTGAAACTGTGATTAAAAATCTTCCAACAAAAAAATTCCAGGACCAGATGGCTTCACAGGTGAATTCTATCAAACATTTAGAGAGCTAAAACCCATCTTTCTCAAACTGTTCCAAAAAATTGCAGAGGAAGGAACACTCCCAAACTCATTCTGTGAGGCCACCATCACCCTGATACCAAAACCAGACAAAGATACTACAAAAAAAAGAAAACTACAGACCAATATCACTCATGAATATAGATGCAAAAATCCACAGCAAAATACTAGCAAACAGAATCCAACAACACACAATGGATCATACACCATGATCAAGTGGGATTTATCCCAGGGATGCAAGGATTCTTCAATGTATGCAAATCAATCAATGTGATACACCATATTAACAAACTGAAGAAGAAAAACCATATGATCATCTCAATAGATGCAGAAAAACTTTTGACAAAATTCAACACCCATTTATGATAAAAACCCTCCAGAAAGTGGGCATAGAGGGAACCTACCTGAACATAATAAAGGCCATATACAACAAACCCCACAGCAAACATCATTCTCAATGGTGAAAAACTGAAAACATTTCCTCTAAGATCAGGAACAAGACAAGGATGTCTTGTCTCACCACAGTTATTCAACATAGTTTTGGAAGGTGAATAATAGTTTTGCATTATTATGAACTTGCATAAAATCTTTAATCATGGTTATTTTTAAGTCTTTTATCAGTTACAGACAGTTCTGGACGTACTCTGATGCTTTTGCAAAAATGTTCCTATATAAGGGTTTCATCTTCAAGGAATTCATGGAAAAGAGTCTGACAAGCACAGGTTTGTGGTAACTGACTATACTGCTGAACTGAATGAATAAGCATTTTCAGAACTCTAATGGAAAACTGATGAATTAATAAAAGTGCTAACTAACAAAAGATCAAGATGAAAAAGAAATTACATGGGACTAAGTGAACTGATGAGGATGATTATAATTTTTGTGACTTCCTGTTTGAATAAAAACAAAACAAACAAAAGAAAAGAAATAGGACACACCTATCTAGAGTTTTCCTGAATTACAAATGACTTGAGTAGTTTAGTGGTGTACTTCCATTCTTCTATTGTATTAACTATTTATTGAATATTTGGTACTACTGAAATGGAGGGAAAAGAATTTCACTCTCAGTAGCTTAGAGAAATATGTTTGAAATTAATTTACATTGTGATGAAGACTATAATTAATACGTAACAAAACTTTAAAATAAAAAGTGTGGGTGTGCTTATGTGGAGAAATGGGAAGGAAGAGAGATTTACAGATACTGTATCCTACTCTTTTTTTTTTCTTATTTTTAAATTTTATTTATTTTTAATACAGCAGGTCCTTATTAGTCATGAATTTTATACACATCACTGTATACATGTCAATCTCAATCGCCCTATTCATCACACCACCATCCCCACCACCCTGCGGCTTTCCCCCCTTGGTGTCCATATGTTTGTTCTCTACATCTGTGTCTCAAATTGTGCCCTGCAAACCGGTTCATCTGTACCACTTTTCTAGGTTCCTCATACATGCATTAATATATGATATTTGTTTTTCTCTTTCTGACTTACTTCACTCTGTATGACAGTCTCTAGATCCATCCACGTCTCTACAAATGACCCACTCTTGTCACTCTTTATGGCGGAGTAATATTCCACTGTATATATGTACCACAACTTCTTGATCCATTCATCTGTCAATGGGCATGTAGGTTGCTTCCATGACCTGGCTATTGTAAATAGTGCTGCAATGAACATTGGGGTGCATGCATCTTTTTGAATTATGGTTTTCTGTGGGTATGTGCCCAGCAGTGGGATTGCTGGATCATATGGTAATTCTAGTTTTAGTTTTGTAAGGAACCTCCATACTGTTCTCCATAGTGGCTGTATCAATTTACATTCCCACCAACAGTGCTAGAGAGTTCCCTTTTCTCCACACCCTCTCCAGCATTTGTTGTTTGTAGATTTTCTGATGATGCCCGTTCTAACTGGTGTGAGGTGATACTTCACTGCAGTTTTGATTTGCATTTCTCTAATAATTAGTGATGTTGAGCAGATTTTCATGTGCTTCTTGGCCATCTGTACATCTTCTTTGGAGAAAAGTCTATTTAGGTCTTCTGCCCATTTTTGGATTGGGTTGTTTGTTTCTTTAATATTGAGCTGCATGAGCTGTTTATATATTTTGGAGATTAATCCTTTGTCCATTGATTCGTTTGCGAATATTTTCTACCATTCTGAGGGTTGTCTTTTCATCTTGTTTATGGTTTCCTTTGCTGCGCAAAAGCTTTGAAGTTTCATTAGGTCCCATTTTTTTATTATTTTTTTTATTTCCATTACTCTAGGAGGTGGATCAAAAGAGATCTTGCTGTGATTTATGTCAGAGTGTTCTACCTATGTTTTCCTCTAAGAGTTTTATAGTGTCCAGTCTTATGCTTAGGTCTCTAACCCATTTTGAGTGTATTTTTTTGTATGGTGTTAAGGAGTGTTCTAATTTCATTCTTTTACATGTAGCTGTCCAGTTTTCACAGCACTACTTATTGAAGAGAGTGTCTTTTCTCCATTGTATATCCTTGCCTCCTTGTGATAGATTAGTTGACCATATGTGCGTGGGTTTATCTCTGGGCTTTCTATCTTGTTGCATTGATCTATGTTTCTGTTTTTGTGCCAGTACCATATTGTCTTGATTAATGTAGCTTTGTAGTATAGTCTAAAGTCAGGGAGTCTGATTCCTCCTGCTCCGTTTTTCTCCCTCAAGACTGCTTTGGCTATTCGGGGTCTTTTGTGTCTCCATACAAATTTTAAGATTTTTTGTTCTAGTTCCGTAAAAAATGCCATTGGTAATTTGATAGGGATTGCTTTGAATCTGTAGATTGCTTTGGGTTGTATAGTCATTTTCACAATATTCATTCTTCCAATCCAAGAACATGGTATATCTCTCTATCTGTTGGTATCATCTTTAATTTCTTTCATCAGTGTCTTATAGTTTTCTGCATACAGGTCTTTTGTCTCCCTAGGTAGGTTTAATCCTAGGTATTTTATTCTTTTTATTGCAGTGGTAAATGGGAGTGTTTCCTTAATTTCTCTTTCAGATTTTTCATCATTAGTGTATAGGAATGCAAGAGATTTCTGTGCAATAATTTTGTATCCTGCAACTTTACCAAATTCATTGATTAACTCTAGTAGCTTTCTGGTGGCATCTTTAGGATTCTCTATGTACAGTATCATGTCATCTGCAAACAGTGATGGTTTTATTTCTTCTTTTCCAATTTGTATTCCTTTTATTTCTTTTTCTTCTCTGATTGTCGTGGCTAGGACTTCCAAATCTATGTTGAATAATAGTGGTGAGTGTGGACATCCTTGTCTTGTTCCTGATCTTAGAGGAAATGTTTTCAGTTTTTCACCTTTGAGGATGATGTTTGCTGTGGGTTTGTCATACATGGCCTTTATTATGTTGAGGTAGGTTCCCTTGCTGCTTGTTTTTATACCTGACAAGTCAAATATTTCCAATCTCTACAACATTATTCCTTCTGTGGGATTCCGTTAAGCACTTTGACTCTGCCAAGAATAGGCCACAGCCTTACTTGAGTGTACAATCCTCACCTCCAGGATTGGTCGTAGAATGACATGTGTCTAGTAGTAATCCCATTTCTCTGCATCGATTGATAGTAGCTCTTCATTGTACTAGAGTGTAAGCACCCAGAAGGGTGGGGCCCTGTTTTCAAGTAAGCATCTGGATTATTAGATCCTAGCAAAGAGCAATGCATTTAGTAAATCTGTTCAGCAAAGCAACCCTGATTTTTGCTTTTCAAAGACATTGTTAAAAGAACAAAAAGACAAGCCACAGACTTCGGGAAAATAGCGGCAAATGACATGTTAAGCGAATGTATTCAGAAAACAGAAATAGCTCAGACTCACTAATAAGAAAACAAACAATCCAATTTTTTTTAAATGGGCAAAATATTTGAACAGACACTTCACCAAAGCAGATATAATGATAACAAATAAGCCCAGGAAAATATGCTAACAGTTTACTAACTAAACATAATAATAAACTACTACACACCTATTAGAATTTCTGAAATGAAAAAAACTGACCATATCAAGTGTTGATAAGGATATGGATCTCATACACTAGTGGGAATGTAAAATACTAAAATCACTTTAGAAAGCAGTTGGTCAGTTGTGTTTTTTTTGTTTTTTTTTGTGGTGTGCGGGCCTCTCACTGCCACGACCTCCCCCGTTATGGAACACAGGCTCCGGACGCGCAGGCTCAGCGGCCATGGCTCACGGGCCCAGCCGCTCCGTGGCATGTGGGATCTTCCCGGACCGGGGCACAAACCCGCGCCCCCTGCATCGGCTGGTGGACTCCCAACCACTGCGCCACCAGGGAAGCCCGATCAGTTTTTATTTTTTAAAATATTTATTTATTTGGCTGCACCAGGTCTTAGTTGCGGCACACGGGATCTTTTAGTTGCGGCATGTGAGGTCTAGTTCCCTGACCAGGGATCGAACCAGGGCCCCTTGCATTGGAAGCGCAGAGTCTTAGCCACTGGAACAGGGAAGTCCCCAGTTGGTCAGTTTTTAAAATCTTAAACATAAACCTACCATAAGACCCAGCCATTCTACTCTTAGGAATCTACTCAAGGGAAAAGAAAGAATACATCTTCACAAAGACTTGCACACAAATGTTCATGGCAACTTTTGTGGTAATAGCCAGAAACTGGAAATGACGCAAATACCCGTCAGCTGGTAAATGGATAAACAAATTGTGGTATATTCATATAATGAAACACTACTCTGAAAAAAAAAAAAAAAAAAACCAAAAAAAAAAAAAAAAAAAAAGACTAATACAACAACATATATTAAGTCTCAAAATAATGATGCTGAGTGAAAGAAGCCAGGCATAAAAGAGCACATATTGTCTTACTCCATTTATATAAAATTCTAGAAAATTTAAACTAATCTATAGTGACAAAAAGCAGGTCATTGGTTGCATTGGTGCAAAGAAGTTACAAAAGGGCACAGGAAACTTTTGGAGGTGATGGATATGTTCATTATCTTCATTGTAGTGATGATTTCATGGGTGTTTACATATTTCAAACGTTACCAAGTTGTACACCTTAAACATGTATGTCAATTTCACCTTAATAAATCTTTGAAAAAGAAAAAAGAAAGGAAAAAGAAAAATCTCTTGGCTGTTCACTGTATTTGAAGATATTGATCATATGGATAAATCTAGTCACAGAGGGAGACTCGCATTTTTTAAATGAAAATCTGGCTGAGGATTATTGCTGCAAATGTAAGATTGACTCTCATTCATCCATTCATTTAATATCTACTTATTTAGGACTTATTATCTTCTAGGCACTATTCCAGGCACCAGGAATATATCCATGAACAATGAAGGCAAAGTTTCCACCCTGTCAGAGATTAAAATTTAGGGGTAGAGGGGATGAAATGCTTAACACACAGACAAATAGATCCATGTTATTGCCCGGAAGAGTAAAGCAGAGGAAGGAGACAGACAGGAATGATTGGGGAGGAGGTTGCTATTTTAATTTAGATTGTCAGGGAAGATCTGACAGGTGACATTTGAATATAAAACCTTTTTCATAACATCAATACTTTTAATTCACAAATTTTCATAATTTTTTTCAGGTTTTAGACAGGGAAATAATGTTCTGAGGAATAAGTTATAATTCTTTGACCCTTTATGTGACTCACTTCCTCGATGTTAAGAAAGGATTTTGGAGGTTTGTTGGTTGGGGGGTGAGCTATAGAGAGTTAAACAAAATATATATAAATTAAAGGCCTGTGAGAATTCTAAAAGCCAAACACCAATTAGGGAGCTAGTTTCAAATTAGAATCATCTCCTTAATTACCACTTTGAAGGGAATTACCTTGCTCCCCATAATAGAACATGTAGCTCCCTTTCATTTTGCAGCTGAGCCTAAGTATTCTGTTTTTGATTTACCTTTTCTTGTCCATACTGAATTTTATGTGTTGAAATCAGCACATTCATAGCAATGAATGATAAGATTGTCTCTATCTGATCATACTGGCACATCTGTGTTACTGTCTATCATTCATCCAGCCAGCCAGCATGTACTTAGCACCCACTATGCTCGGTGCACTGACTGCAGCATGAGGCTATGGCAATGAATCAGACATAGACCTTGAACTTGAATGACTTATTGTCTACTGGGGTAGATACATGTGAATAAATGAGAAATGAAAGTGGCAGAGGTGTTGACTTACAAGATAAAACAGAAGGAGGAAAGTGGCTTGTCATGTCCACTATTATGGGTGTCCTTGGTGACCTTTCTGTGAGTTGGAGCTTTTCCCCCTCTCCCTGTAGTGTCCTGTCTGTAGCTCTTTGGAGCCAACCAATCTCAGTTATAACCTTAAATATCTTTCAGGTACTTAAACCTCTTCCGACTGTTCACCTATAAAATGGGAGATAGCAATAAGGATTAAAGTATACAATAAATATAAAGTGTCTTACAGATTAAATATCCAACTGATGTTAGTTACTTTCCCCCATATTTTGATCATCTTAGAAACCAAATCTGATTTTACATTTCAAAGATACTATAAAATTATTATGAAATATTTCAGATACAAAATAGTTTAAAGAATAAATCAATAAACTTAGCTTCAGAAAGAGAACACTGTCAATACAGTTGACATCTCCTATGTATCTCTTTTATCTCCCTCCTAGCAGTAGCCCCTTCCAAAAGAAGTAACTTCTATCCAGAATTTGCTATCAACCCATGCATTTCTTTATATTTTTACCACACATGTATACATATATACTACATATGTATACAATGTTGCTTTGTGTGTTTTTAAACTTTACATGAATGACCTCATACTCTAGGTGTTCTGAAAACCAGATTTTCCTGCAAATGCATTTGTAAGATGCATCCTTGTTGACATGTATAGAGCTAGTTCAGTCACTTCTCTATGCTCTTCCATGTAAACATTCCATGACTTATTTATTTCTGCTCTGGTTGGTAGACTTTTTTTTTTTTAAATTTCATTTATTTATTTATTTTTGGCTGTGCTGGGTCTTCTTTTCTGTGCGTGGGCTTTCTCTAGTTGCGGCGAGCGGGGGCCACTCTTCATCGCGGTGCGCGGGCCTCTCACTGCCACGGCCTCTCTTGTTGCGGAGCACAAGCTCCAGACGCGCAGGCTCAGTAGTTGTGGCTCACGGGCGCAGCCGCTCCACAGCATGTGGGATCTTCCCGGACCGGGGCACGAACCCTGTCCCCTGCATTGGCAGGCAGACTCTCAACCACTGCGCCACCAGGGAAGCCCTGGTTGGTAGACTTTTATCAAAAGCTACTTCAAAAATGCTGCCCTAAATGTTCCTATATAAGGTGCCATATGCAAATGTGTGAGTTTCTTGGGGTTATACTTGGAAGTGAAATTGTTGGATCATCAAATATACACAGCTTCCATTTTATGGATGTTACCAAATTGCCCCAAAATGTTATTGTAATGTGAACTCCCACCAGCACTATATGAATCCCAATTTTCCACATTCTCACTAATAACTGGCATAGCCATATATAAAAATGTTCATTGCAACATTATTTACATTAGCCAAGATATGGAAGCAACCTAAGGGCCCATCAATAGATGAATAGATAAGATATGATACACACACACACACACACACACACACACAAAATAGAGTATTATCCCCAAAGGTGAATGAAATCTTATCATTTACAACAACATGAATGGACCCAGAGGGAATTATGCTACATGAAATAAGTCAGACAGAAAGACAAATACCATACGATTTTACTTATATGTGGAATCTAAAAACACAACATACAAAACAAAACAGAAACAGAGTCATAGATACCAAGAACAAACAGGTAGTTGCCAGAGGGAAGGAGATTGGGTGATGAGAGCAATAGGTAAGGGAGGTTAATAGGTACAAACTTTCAGTTACAAAATAAATGAGTCAGGGGTATGAAATGTACAGTGTGAGAAAAAAGTTTTCAAATGAAAGGGTGTGAAATGGTACTTCAATATGGTTTCAATTGACGTGTTCCTTTCTACCAGTAGAGCTGAGCATCTTTTCATGTGCTTAGTGGTCATTTGGGTTTCTCGTTATATGAATAATTTTTGCCCATTTCCTCAGTGTCTTCATAGTAGAATAACTCACATTTTTCTTCTCCAATTTTAAATTTATTAACATTTTGATAGAATACATTCAAACCTTTAGCAATATATTTTTTAAAAACAAAAATAAGATTTTCCTACCACCCTTGTCCCCAACCACGAGTTTTCCTCTTTGTAATTAACTTTTCATCAAATTTGGAATCTGGAAGCAGTGCATAGAGATTATTGTTTCTGTCTGATGATTGTTCTGCCTGTGCAGTGAGGAGTACAGTAAGTAGAGTGAAACTTAGGGTCTTGTGGTAATTTTTAAAGGACTAGAGACACCAGAACCAGTCAAGAGGCATTTATTACCCTTGAACAGAGAGACAGGGTGAAGATAAAGGAGAGAGAATGATCATTGATGGTTGAAAGTCACAGAGAAAATTGAGAATGGAAGGTCTCATCCCAGCAGAGAGTTCAGGCTAGAACTGTCCTTGAATACAGCAGTCCCAGGAGCCATCAGCTTTTGTATGAACCTGTCTGTCCACATACAGGGTAATGAACATTGCGTTGCACAAAGATGAGAGTGTCAGCACCTGCTAAGCAGAGTTTCTTTATGAAGCCTGTTGAGTCATGCAAAATGCTGGCTGTTGCTTAAAGGTTCTCTGACATTATAATGAATAATATGCCTATGGCTTTTCTTTATTAAGTATTTGCTATACCGTATAGGAAATACTTTGCATACTAGCCCATTGGATTTCTCAACACTCCTAACAGATTGTTGAAGCGTTTCACAGATGAGAAACCTGAGGTTCATACCTGGGAATAGTTTACCCATTGTCACAGCTGATATGTTATAGCTTGTAGATATTACTTGTCTTGTGATGAAGTCTGTAGATTTATTTAAAGTTCACAGGAAGGAGAATTTAGTTATGTATTCTCAAGTTCAAATTGTTGAGTCACCCACCTGCAAGTGAGAATGACCAGTTTATTGGGAAATGACGGGGTTATTTCACATCACACCTCACATGGTATTTCTTTACAATGAATGTATCATATGTCCAGAGTATATAAATGTCTGAAAGGCGGATGCCAGGTCACCACTGAGAAAGATCTGAATGGAAACCCAAACAGTTGGACATTTCTAAACATACAGTGCTTCTTCCCCAGTGCTATCGTCCTCAATCATATCCCCCTGGATATTGGTAGGGGGAAAAGTCACTCTTCCAGAGCAACCTTCTGGGTTTATCATAGAAATTATAAAACCTCAGATTTCAGCAATTCATGAGCAATTTTCATTTCTGCAGAGAATTTCTAAAAGTCTAGCTCTAGAATCCCAGGCTTTCATATGCTAGCCAAAATGAACGCTTCCTGAATTTCCTTTCAGAGTTCCCTAAAACATTCCCCACTCTCCCGAGGTCTCCTTTCTCAGAGTCTGTGAGAAGTAGTCCAGTGTGAACTCGAGGGTCTAACTGCTGGTGCTAGAAGGTAAATTACTACTTAAGTTTCTCAGATGAAGAATTCAATGTCTTTTATAAAGAAATTGAACATGTGTTTTAAAAGGTGATATGTTCTCTCTGAAACTCTTTGTGCTTTCGGCAGAATGAGTCTAAGCCAGTTTTGGGGGTTTTATTCATCTTTAAAACTCCTGTGGCCACTAATCTACAGAGCTGTTTACTCTTTTGAAGTTTCCTTTCACCCTGAGCTGACAGGGTTTTAGCCAAGTTTGGCTTCAGGAGACCTTCAGAGATTATTCTCTGCCCAGGTTGTATCCTCTCTGTGTGGTGGTTGAGCCCTTGGCTTAAATTTCATGGGGAGAACGAAGTTGCTGAAGTCCAAGGCAGACTTGATAAATGTTTCCAGCTCAGGAATAGGTTTGTGAGAGGAGTGTGTGTGTGTGTGTGTGTGTGTGTGTGTGTGTGTGTGTGTGTGTG